>NC_091163.1:10935323-11235323 GCF_040958095.1 Procambarus clarkii
GTGTGGAACATCGCTGTTTTAAAATTTGGGGCTCATATATAGTGACTCGTATAATATATTCTTAGAGTAACCAAACAATGTGTTCTTGCTGTTATTATGCTATATACTGTACTCACGTTATATATCACTATCAATATTTATATGCACTATAACAAACTAATAAGCAGTTCTGGTGGGTACGTGGTCGAACTCAAAACTTGGCACGGAGCCACAAGCAGACGACGCCAGCAGTCACATGATGCAAGACAACGCCTCCAATATTCTACACATCTCGCTATGACCAGCTACAAAACTGCTCTTATTATCACATTCCTGTCACAAAATCCCAAATATGAATCCATTTCAACAAGGTTATGTTGTGAAGGAACACGAGGTTGTTTCATGATACATAGATGCAGGAAACAATGGCTGGGTGCTCTCTCTCTCTACCTCATGCTGTGAATATCATAACTAGCAGTGTATTCACTGATATCTGAACGTTGTACATAGTCAATCACAGTCGGGATCATCTATGACACTACCAACGCAAAATAATTGCAGTTGCCTATTTTATTCATTGTTACTAAGTGGTGCTGTGGCCCCTAACTGCATAGAGGTGCTGTGCGCTGCTCCTGCATGCACCAGCCTTGGTTGCTCTCTCAGTACTAGTACTGATGCTCTCACAGCTAGCATGGATGCTGCCGATTTTTTTTTCTTCAAAATGGAGTCTGTTAACTGGAGTCCTGAGATACAGGGTGCGAGCCTTGTGGGAGTGTTAAATCGCTCCCTATACTTTAAAGTGCCATATGGCATTCTGTGCAGTGCAGTGGTTAAGTTCCTCCAAGATATGGGACCTGATATGATACCATATTCACTAATAACACAAACTACTACCTACTATTTTGCTTTCATCTATGGCCAGAATATGCCTAAGTAGAATAGTATATAATATAATCATGTAACAAATAGGTACTAATAAGATTAAGTAATAAATAAATGGAAACAGCACTTCAGTATCAATTTAATAATATCCTGTAGAAAAACGGGAAGAAATGTTCTCATTTTATTTTTTGTAAGCCCCCACTATCTTGTAGGCCCTAGGCACTGTGACTAATGAATAATCCAGCACTGGCTATAGCATGCAGGTGCATGTTGTGCCATTACAACATGGCACAACTTTTGTGGGAGGATTTCTCATTCCTATCGCTTGTTTCCATGGTGGCTCGACCCTGATGTCATGGCTTTTCCAATGCTTGAGCTTTGTTTTGGCACCCCTGGCCAGAATTTGCTGCACTGCACTTCTGTAAATGTGGTTAGTAAGTATAGCACAGTTTTGCGTGATTTATTCTTTCTGCCCCTGGACATTATGCTGCTGCTTTTCCTCCACTTACAGGACCTGGATGCCTGGTTGGGTGGAGCATCTGCAGCTTATTCCAGGGCTCTTCCTTTTTTTTTTTTGCTAGGTAGTATCTCCATTTCAGTTTGATTTAAGCCTATGCTTCCATTCCCCTTGTGACCTACGTATGTCATGCTTCCCTTGTGCATGCTCCTGCTGTAGTTGGGAGCAGATTTCCATTAGGCACTCCAGGTCTTTCGCCTCAGATTTTTGGTATTGTATGTCTTTTGTGCATGTTTAAGGATACAGCATTGGCTTCTGCACCTTGTATTTCTAGTTGGTCTGTTTCAGGGCTTTTCTGCATGGTTCCACTGGGTTGAGGATTGGACAATGATCTCATATTTTGTGGGTGGGTTCTCTTTACAGTTTGGAAGCAAAGGATTCCTCTATGGCCAATTCCCCCCCCCCCCCCCTTCTTTTTCTTGCCAATGACTGAGCAGGATTTGACTTGGTATGTAGGGACTGCACTCTTGCAGCCAAGCTCCCTCCCCGGATGTGCCCGAGACATAGTTTTGGATCAACCATTCAGTTTTAGTTTGCTATGATATAAGCCTGCAAACTGTCCTCTACTATCGACTTTTCCTTTTTCCCAATTGTGAATTGGCAGGGTTCAGCTTTGACATACCAGGACTATGATTTTATCTTCTTGGCTTCCTTTCTGGCTGCAGCTAGGGCTGTGGGTTCTGGGTTGTCCTGGTTAGGGTCTGAATATTGTCTTTTGTGACCTGCCTTTCCCTTACACTGATAGTTATTGGCAGATCTACACTTTTTGCAGGTGGGCTCCCATTTAGGGCACTGAACTGGGGTAGGGAATCTCTCTCTTCACTTTGAAATTTCCCTGGGTTTCAGCTTTTCATGTTTGCTTATGGTATTTCACTTCAGTGTGTGGTTGTGGGGTTTGCCCTTGTGTGAAGATTTGGTTGCTTGGTTATTGATAAGGCTTGTTACAATTTTTCCCAGGGTGGGCCTAGGTCGGGGTGCACGTGGGCTCCTGGGGCCAGATTCACGAAGCAGTTACGCAAGTACTTATGAACGTGTACATGTTTCCTCAATCTTTGATGGCTTTGGTTACATTTAATAAACAGTTTACAAGCATGAACACTTCCCAATCAACTGTTGTTATTGTTATAAACAGCCTCCTGGTGCTTCGGAGCTCATTAACTGTTTAATAATTGTAAACAAGGACACCAAAGATTGACAAACAATGTACAAGTTCGTAAGTGCTTGCATAACCGCTTTGTGAATCTGACCCCTGGTTTTTTTCCCCACAAGTTGCTCTTTTAAGTTGGGCAACTGAGTGGCCAGCCACCCTGTGTATAGGTTTTCAGTTCTATAAGTGAGTGCCTTTTCGGGTGGGGTCTTCCAGGCGAGTTTTGTGCCATGACTTCTGTGGATGGTATTTGCAACCTCACCTTTAGTATCTGTGGTACTTTGTGATGTTGTGAGTGGAACTTCTGCAATTGATCCAGATACTTCACAGTGCTGTGGGATGGTTTCATCTCCATTCTTTTTTTAGTGGACGTTTCTTTCTCTAGTTGGATTTGGCTCAAGGGAGCAACCAATGAACTATAGTTCTCTGAGTCAGTCCTTCAGTTGCTACCAATGTTATCCTGTCAACTCTGAGCATGTTTGAGTATTAACAAATAAAGAATTGGTAGCTTGAGTTAGATTTGTGATAGTCTTCCTTCCTCCAACTACCTGACCAGACTATTCAAACTATGTTGAACTGAATGGTGGGTGAGAAGATCATTAGTCTGGCAGGCTGGCTCACAGATGCACCTGAGGGACCAACTCAGAAAGCATAATTTTGTTTCACTAAACACTATTTTTTATATCATGAAATAAGGTGCATATTACCAAGGCTTTACTGTATTTAATATAAATATAAGCACAGGAACTAATGAGTAAGGAAAGGGCTCACATATGACGGCATACTAAACTAGACAAAATCAATTTAACCAACCTGAAGAGTGGTAGGCACAACCAGTTCTGGGAAACCAATGGATGCACTTTCTGCACTTAAATAATTAATTATACCATCATAAACTTGGTCAACAACTCCGTCTTTGAAGGCCGACTCTGACATTTCTGCCCGTGAAAGCCTCAGCATGCACAACCAATCAAAGGGTTTTATAGAAGCTTTTTTGTGTTTCTTTTCCAGTTGAGCTTTATTCAGAATCTGCAAGAAAAAATGCACCAAGAACTTTAAACATTATTATAATGTAAATTGTGAGTATATTTTAATACCTAAACTAAGACGATATAAATACAACAAATTTTCACCAAGTTTCCCAGCACTGTTTTCAATTTTTTAAATGAGAAAGGTCTCTAGTGCAATGATAAATTCTCCTAGTACCAGTCACAAAGATTTTTACACAACTTTGCTGGCTTATTTTTACCTCCACAAAGTCTGCTGGCTAAACTTTTATTATATGTTTGTTATACCTATCAGTGTCTGAGGAGTGACTCCTCTTATATGTACAGTATTTATACCCAGGCCATTTAAATTTCAAATTTTTGTCATATTTGTTCTTGAAGATGTGGTAGGAGATGGTTTCCACTGTTACTTCCTGTAAGTGCATTCTACTTGCTGAAATACCTCGCGTGTGTCCTATGGGTAGTATTGAATGTACACAACCATAATCCGTGATATCTGAAGCTTCAAGTACTTTCTGCATTCAGCACTGTAATCTACATCATATGAGGCCCACCCCAATTTGAGTTAGCCAAATTTGTTACTAGGAACATCCAAAAATTAACATTTGCAACTTTTTTAGACTATGACTTGGTTACTATTTACCTAGCACTTTCACAGTTTCCTTGCCAACTCCTGCTGTTTACCTAGTTACTTCCCGCAGTTTTCCCATGCAATTTTAATCTTTTACCTACATATGATGAACACTAATTCATTCAGATTACCCAAAGATTTGGGTTATCATAATTTGGATTAATGAGCTATTACTGTACAGTACTCATAGTTCGTGTTCTATTCACTGTACGTGTTTGACTTTTGAAGTCAAGCTAACCTGTTTTCGAGTTATACCAGTTTGCTGCTTCCTTAATTTCCTCCTCTTCCCAAAAACAGGACCAAATGCAGCCAGGTTAGGTTGAAATTGTAGGAAAGAGACACCAGAAAGAAAAATCTATTTAGATAGAAATAATCTTAAGAAGGTTCATACATCTACACTCCAAATACCCTCCAAGCATTATTTTACCACAAGATGTTCACGTACACTTCAAGAGAGTATGAAGCAGCTGCCCTCTTCACACTTACCTAGGATCTTCCAGCAGCTGCTTGCTGCCTGGTTTCACCAAGACCTCAATTTTCAGTGACTTATCTAATGCACTGTATATGAAGTAGTTACTTCATATACAGTGCATTAATGCCAATAACACTCAATGTGGAGGTATTTTCACATGTTGCTCCATAGCCACTTTTTCTTTTTAAATAAAAAAAAAAAATTATTTTGCTTTAATATAGGCCAACTTAATTATTTCTATTATGGATAAAATAGATAAAAACCCAAGCTGGACATATTGGGGTTTTAAAAAATTCAACCCCAAGTTGCTTGTCTGGTGAAATGCAGTTATAATCATGTAACAGATTACATTTTGTGCCATGTTTCAATGCCAATGGTGTTTATATAGCTCCAATAGTTTAGTGGTGTCTCCCAACATTATGGGAGGCCACAAACTAATCTGGAGCGAGATGTAGTTCAACTCCTGGGTTCCCATCATTACATGATGACTGTAGCACCCACCTTATTTTTTACTTTTGCCTCTGATTTCTCACTTTTGAATGTATTTACTAGAAAAAATAAACAAAATATTTTTGTTTGGTCCTGAATCCCATCACAGTGTAATGCTAACAAATGCCAGAAGGAATGTTAACCACTGCCCAGGCCAAAATAAGGGTAAATACACAATTTGTTTTTGTATTTTCTTAAGTGATCACTGCCATTTACATGGTTACACAAGTTTTTGTTTGTCTGAATTATACCACTAACAGGCATCAGTGTTTTTCCTATTAAGTTTGCTCTCTACTTTTGCAGTTCCCTGGGACATGGTCTCGTGCTGAGACATTAGTGCCGAGCGCACACATCAGACACATTTGGTTACCATGTCACTAGTAATTCATTTAGTTCCCTCGTGTCTTCCTTGCTAGTGATATATGGCTTTATGACTTACTTTGTACTTGTTGATCATAGACAGCTACACATTCATCCTTGTCTGTAGTTCAACAGGGTTAATTATGGCATTCCCAGAATATGCATCTTGCTACAAAGTCTCTTCTGACTGCAGTCCAGAGTGAAAGTCCTGGGAACCTATTCCAGGCATTTACTTTTTTTTTTAAGGGGGGGGAGGGGGGAGGCGCACTCTCCTACAATATCTGCCATGGTGACTCGACATATGGATGAGACTAATTCTGCTTGGTGTAGTGTTGAGTAGGGCTATATATATTTTCAGAGTCTTCACAGTCCCTTAGAGACTTCACAAGCTACAGTATATACTTCATGGTGGACCCTCAGTAGCTCCCCATTCTCACCCTGGATTCTCTCTTGCCCATTACCACTTTGGGGTTCAATACTAATGACTCGTAAGTGAGGGGTGGCAGATCGGGATCCAAGAAGACCTGCTCCATCAACTACTAGCGACCCGATGCATTAAGGTTTAAGTTATTCATCCGTAGCAACAATAGATTACCTCATTGTCCTAATTGTTCATTTCTTTCTTTCAATAGGTAGCTTGTTTTGTTTCACTTACCTTTCTGTTAAGTTTACTCAGTTAGGGTAGATGTCTTATCCACAATGAGAAAGATTATGGACCTGGCTTCTGTTATGTCAACATGGGTTTTAGAGGGCTAGCGCAATTCCCAAGGCTTGGTTATAAAAGTATGTAAGCACCAGGGGAGGTACTGAGAGTGCCTTACCAGAAATGAGTTAACCTTATCTATCTCCAATACTGCTGTAACATACATACCTCAAGTAAGAAGGGAAGAACTGGAATAAAGGTACCAGTTTTCCGTGAGAGTTCTGTCAAGATTCCACAGACTTGGAATACCAGTGGATAAAATGAGGGTGTGGGTTGAAGTTTCATTGTTCCTATAGCAACCTGAAAGAAAAATCAGCCTATAGCTTCAATAAGGCATTTTATAATTTAAGACAATATTCACTAGGTTCACAAGATATTTTCTTTTATTAGCATCTTGCATTTTCACCTTAAATTTCAGTTTTCTACCTTACATAATTTATTTGCAAGGTTTGTTTTATTTGCACCAATAAAGTTTTCTATTTGATTGAAAGTAACACCAATGTTCTCTCCACCTAATAAAATAGTTAAACTTTCTCCCTTCGGTTATGTCTGTCTTCATTGTTCAAATATTTGTCTGTCTAAATCTCTGGCTCTCATCAGCCTATTTACAAAGTTATGTACATATAGTAGCTATGTTTCATGTCATTCCTATTTCTTACTAGTTCCTCTCTGATATACAAGTTAGCAACAACAACAACAAAAAATGTTTGAATATCCTAAAATATTCATCTCGACATCTGGCCTTCAAAACAAAGAGTTTGGACCTGTTAGTTGCAGCTGTTTGGCAGCAAATCTAAATCTGTCATGAATAATTAGATTCTGTTCAAAACTCTGTTACCATTTTCAGTGCTATAATAGCAGATGAGACACTTTGCATAGTCATAACAAATAACCAACCACTGTATCATGTTCTGAATATTTTTTAAATAAACTAAATTATTATTATATAATAATTAATGGTATATACATGGAAATAAATTTTTTTTCCATTTGTAACACGAAAGAAAAAATAATGCGAGAACAATGCAAATCACAGTTAAAGGGTTAAACACAGATCCGACAAAATCTTTGAAAATTTGGAGGAGTGTTGCACTCGATACTGGAAAGTGAAGAGATGTGCCCCAAGAGATAATCCTCTTTACCTGCAAACATATACAGTAGAGCTAAGAACAGTTCCAACTAGGAATCCAACTTGATTTAACAGTCCAAGGTTACTTACTGATGGCCAAAAAAACACTGGAAGGTTTCTCACATTTAAGTTACTCATTACCTGTACTTCTGAATTGTTTTTGTTTTAAGTAGCTAATTTGCATGTATACCTAGCTAAATGTTGCCAAAGGTAAGAAAAAGAATGGGGGTTAGGGAAAGGGAAGAGGGAACAACTATGCTCAAGATTCAGTATCTAAGATCACAGCAGCTAATAACTTTAGATAAGGCTGAAAATTTATATTTACTGTATTGTTGTCTAGATGAGTTAGCACACATGATAAAACTGTGTGTATCATAAGTGAAGAGTTTGTGAGACTGCTCAGAACCTTGACATGTAAACACATTTTACCTGTGTAAGAGGGTATATGATTGGCTGGAGAGCAGGACTAGGGTGAGTCTTGGCCAGAAGATCAGCCCACAGGTGTAAACAATGGATATACTGCCAGTTGTATACAAGCTGTACCCGCTCCTGAGTAAAAGAAAACAAATCTGCCCAATCAGTACAACACATGAAATGCACATTTATTTAATATACACATTAAATACTTAAAATCATTCACTTGTACACATTATTGTATTTCATTACTGAAAATGAAGATTAATGCCCATAAGTTTAAGTAAATTAGGTACTTTTATATTCTCTTAATCCCATTGAAATAGGCAATTTTCCAGTAGATGCAGCATGCACACGATTGTAAAGATGCCGCCCAGTTGGGTTTGTTTGGGGCAAGATTAGTGACAGTGTGACTTACTATGGCTGTAAAGTGCCTTGTATAGAGACTGTTGTGAGCCTCTTGTTGAATCACTTGTGACAAAAAGATTTTTTATATGTATATGTATTTGTGTACATGTATGTAAATATATGTACACGTGTATGTAATATTAACAATTGTGTAACTAGCACCACAAGATTGTCACTTGCTTAGCTAAATGAACTATGGGGTTCAGCTCCTGAACTGATTATGTGCCTCTGTAACCCTTTCCACCACCGTCCAAGGGATAGATGTGGGGTTCATAATAAAGAAATGAAATAAAAAATTTTAATTGCAACTAAGGCCTTATGACAGGTACTGTAACTAGTTAAACTATTCAGCTACATATTATTAACAATGATGAAATAAACCAAGTTATATTCACATGTACACTAAATATGTTTAGTTTAACAACACGTTACAAACCTTCTTTTTAATTGTGATGGCATTTCGCAAATGGAATGCCATCTGACGGATGTACACAAAGGCATGTTTGTAGGCAAGCACCTGGTCCAAAGAATACAACTCCACTAGTGATATGCGCATGAAGTCTATTAGACCCCAGGTGGAGGGGGATGTAAATCTGGAGTTTTGTACATATGAAAGGTAAAGCCTCTGAAAAAAATGGATTACTTTTAATATTTCATAATATAAATCAATTGGCATTTACTTTTTCAAGTTGCAGCAAAATAGGGTAAAAGAAAAGGGAAACAAAATCATGTGTTATATTCCCTGATAAAAAAATATGACAGCTTTTAGAAAACTCATAATTTTTATTTCCGTATGCAGAATACATATATATGACCCATGATGCCTGACGTAATATATGAAAAAAAAATTGTGGGGCTTCATTGCTGGAAACTAACAAAAGAAATAGTAAAAATAAACATGTCTAGAAACAGTGTGGATAAATAGGGTATGTTTCAAATCACCGAGTTCTGTTAAATCAAATAATACAAATCATGCATTGAATGTAATGAAACACCCTTTTGAGATGAGAAAGGCAATGACTTGCAAGGGGACCACTACTCTGAGAAAAGGGCCTTTTGGCCTGGGGACTAGACTCCCGCAGTCAAACAAAAACCATGGCCCCTTCTCAGATAACTATTAAGATCTGGAACCCAACACTTAATCTGAACCCGAAGTTCAGGACAGTGCGTGCCAACCACAGAGACCTTCGCCAAGGAATGCATTACCAAAGAGTCTTACATGAACAAGAAAGAAAAAAGAAAGAAAGGAGTGGGCTCCATTCCTCCATTCAACTCCACCTTGGGGTAGTGCCAAGAGCTGCTGCCACTAATACAACCTTCATTGGCACTTGCAGCAGAATCCGGAGGAAACTATGAACTTGGTGCAAATAGAGAACCAATGCCTCTCCACCTCTACTTGAGCAAAGGCCTAGCACTCCAATAGCCTGATGTGCAAGGTATGGGCTCACAAATAAGTCATCAATTGGTAGGTTGTTGCCTGATGGCAGTTTGGCCAAAACAAGGTCATGCGATGATACACATTTCACACCTGAGGTTGTAAAAACTTGTTAACCTAACAAGCAGAATGAGAGAAGCAACAGGAATGATCATCAATGTCCAAAGATGGAAAAATATAAAATTGCATATTGAAAAACAATGTATCTACCTATCTCCATAGTATCTTAACCAGCAGACCAAAGATAAACAACCTTCTTGAAGCACGAAGAACAAGCAATGGACAGAACTGACAGGTGTAAGAATAAGTACAGTATTGTCAGCATCAGAAAGTGGAATTCCATTCTAAAATAGGATGGAATTCTTTTTTAGGATGGGTAAGATGACAAATAGTAATCTTGAATGAGAACGGCAAAACTTCAGGAAGACCACATCACACTAGAGAACTATCCAGAAAAGTGACAAATGAAGCTCAACACTGATAAGTACAAAACCCTAAACTTAGGAAATGAGTTACATCATCTGCCAGATGAATGATGCAAATTTAGGCAAATCAAGTTGCAAAAAGAGACTTTGGGTTATGATTGGCAGTGAACTAAGACCTAAGCAGCAGTGTATTAATGCAATTAGCAAAGGAAAATAGAATGCTGGGGGTTTACAGCCATAAGCATCAACAATAAATGCACAAACATTCTCTCTCCCTGGTGAGGCCTGACTTTTGACTGCACCATCCAATTCTAGTCACTGTATTAGAGCAGCCCACTCTCTCTATTTTGCCATGTATAAAATGCATTTTTTACATTGCAATTTTGCAAACTTGCCATCGACCAGTGCAATTTTTATCCCATGGTCGACTGTATAAAAATGTTGGGTGTTCAATAGGACAGGTTGATAACTGAATGAACATTAATTCCTTCTAAACAAATTCAACATTGGATAGCCATCAGATCCCTTGTATTCAGGACCTCCCATATGAAGAAATGTTAATGGAGCTTGGCCTACATTCTCTGGAGAGGTGGAGGGGGAGGAGAAATATGATCAAGGTCTTTAAGTGGATGACATGTATGAGCAAGTTCTTGAAACTATCAGAGCAAGTCAGAACCCTGTAACAATGGCTAGAAGCTGCAGGAGAATTTCAGATTGGGGAAAGGTAAGAAGCACTGGTTAGACAACAGGGTGGTAGATAAGTGGAATAGGTTGCCAGCCAACATCATACAGGCAAATGGTATTGCTAGTTTTAAAAATGGGCTCAATAGATGCATGGATCAGATAGGTCGAACCTAGATGAGTATAACCCAAAATGGTTCAACAGGCCACTGTGGTGACTGCTGCTACTTATGTTCATATGAGAGTACACACAGCAAAAAAAAGATAAAATGATTAGCACATACAAAACTAACAAATTTACAAAATTTATAAGGAGGTATTTCCTAAATCTGCACCATTGTGAACAGCAAGACATAAAATCAAGCCAAGCAAATAATGGTTCCTACCAGCAGCCAGAACTAGGGGCAATGATATCAAATGATTCCTAGCAGCAGTCCACTTCGGTAATGGGGTGATTTCTGGTTACCATATGATCTAGCCAGCTGAGTACCTTATTACCTCACTTCTCCCTTTCATTAAACATTCACATCCATCAGCCCTTCCTTTCAAGTCCCTTCACTATCCTTTCACAGATCACCTCCCAATATCATGATCTTATAACTGTAATATAAATACCTGTGGATGGTCTGAGTCCATTCACACACTAATTATAATATAAAAAAATTCCAGAGAAACAAAATCAAATTTCAAATAGGAGTATTTGCAATAAGGATTAATTCATCAATCAGCATCAATACAAAAAATTACACACACAAAAACTCAATATGGTAGAGAAGAATTTATAAAAATTAATTCTTAATTCTTACCTTTAACACCCACTCCAAGAATTGTGGAGAGAGAGTTCGTGTGAGTCTGTATATGCAAATGAAAGCTAAAACTCTAACTCTCTTCTCACTGGTAGACCACAACACAATAAGTCTACGAAGGAGAAATTTACACGTGCTTGGGTGTCCCGAGTAGTAACCAAGGAGAGGTAAAATGCCTCGACTTAGAATGATTTCTGCTATGCTAGATTCCGCAACGGACTCGGTCAACTGGAAAGAAATTGATAACATTATTGTATACTGTACATGGATAAGTATACAGACCCTGATACTGTATTTAATTTTAAAAATATGAACCAGAACACTATATCAATTTATGCTGCAAAAACACCTATGAATGAATGATATTTTCTGTTCAAGTCATTCGGCTCACAGTATTTCCTTGTTCCTTAACCATTGCACAGCGCTGCAGTCGTTGACACCACCATTGTGTTGCGCCAAAAATAAATTATTTAACAAAAATTATTTTCTCTTCTTATATTGTTAAAAAGCAGTCTCTGATCACGGGAAGCCCAAATAAAATATTGTATGTGACATACTTTAGCCGTGATGGAGCTGGGAAGTTGAGAAAATTATGAGAGCCAAGTGATGAGGCACTCTAGTACACTTACCCTGCCACCCTGTGGGGCGGCAGTTGCCACGAATATCATTTTTCTCAATTATTTCAATGTCTCATTTCTTTCTTCTCTGTATTTCTAGTTTTTTTTGCTCTAATATTATTCAAGTGTGTAATTTGTGGAATTTATATAGTTCAATGTGTGGAACACTGCTATGCTCAAAATTATGTGGCTCATATGTGACATGCTGGATACTCCCAAACACATGCCTTTAACCAGTGGATCACAATATGCTAAAAAGCAATGCACCCTGGGATTCAACTAAATCCTCTGGGGTTCCTGAAGCATCCACAGACACCAAATAAAAATTCTACACATTCCCACATACACTGGTGTGGTATAGAAGTTTTACCACCCCTTAAACCACATGCTTGGGAGTACCCAGTGTGCAGGTTCAAATCCTCCTCATAACTCCTACTGATTTTCTCACTGATACATCAAATTACTGTGATTTCTTTGTGTGATGAATCACAATCGTCTTCCCACATAGCCTATAATAACCTAGTGGCTCAACAATGCTTCTTGGTGCAAGCAGCTAAGATATATGATATAAAAAATACACATTTATTTTTGGGATTCACTCAAGGTCAGTACTAAAATACTTCACTTACTATTTACTGATAATACATATTTCCTGCAGACATTACTGAAAATATAACAATATTTGCTCATACCGTGACAAGATGACGAAGATAAGACTTGATGTAGTTTCTCATCTTCCTCCACCTCTTACTTTTAGTTGGGTCATCACTAGGAGACTTGAGATTGAGAATGGCTGCTAGGGCTGGAGCGACATTACGCAAACATAGCCGTATTATGGCATTGAAAACTGAAGAGAGAAAACAGAAATTACATGAGGACACAAGGCTAGAAGATAAGGGGGGGGGGGGGGGGAAGAGGTGATATGATCATTACACATAAAATAGTAACAGGAATCGACAAAATAGATGTGGAGGAATTTAAACAAAATAAAAGTGTTATATGACTTGCACTAAAAATGTCATACAACACTAAATCTCGACCAAAAAACCATCCAAACGCGATAGCTCATAAATGCTTCTCTGGTTTCGAGATTTCCTATCGTCTTGTTTTTTAACATAATTAAATCAATGTTTATGGAGATTTAACATAATGCTGAAAGTCGATTACAGTACAGTACATCATATATAATGATCAAAAGGAAGAGCAAGCCGTTTAAAAAAAAAAAAAAGTTTGAAGGACTTACTTTGAGGTCCCTCAACTTTATACTTGCTAGTTGTTTCAGCATCTTTTTCTCTGCTTCCAAGGCTCTCAATAGCAGCCAAAAATGCTTGCTCCACCTCCAAGAATGTATTCAAAGGACTGAAAATAAAACCGTTTGCAAAAGTAAATTAATGCAATAATCAAGTGGGTAATACCGTATCATGCTCTGTACATTTTTAAGTGACTTCTAACTAATAGTACTGATATTGTGACCATCTTCTATTATATCACACGAACCTTTTCAATCACCTTTTGGTTTACTCGATATGAAAACAAAGAATGGTTGGTTCCATTTTTCTGTCTTAACCATGGTTGGAACAGGGAAAATATCAATGAAATATTGCAAAGATGCTCTGAATGGTTTTGAGCACAACAAAATTACAATAATGTAACCGCCTTTCTAGATCCAAGTAGTAGAACATTTGACAGTTAATCAGACATTGCTACTAAACAAGCTCAATATATTGCTATTAGGATTGAAACCTATTTAGTAGTATTTAGCATTACTGTACTTGGGTTGAGACTATATTATGACATTGATCTTTTGTTTTCATCAACTTGTATTTTTGTACCCAACCTTTATAATGCTGAAGGGTAGCTTTGTTTTGGAATTACCATGACCTGATCAACCAGGCTGTGACTCATACGTCAGGCTGCGAGCAGCCGCGTCCAACAGCCTGGTTGATCAGTCCAGCAACCAGGAGGCCTGGTCGATGACCGGGCGCGGGGATGCTAAGCCCCGGAAGCACCTCAAGGTAACCTCAAGGTAACCTCAAGGTATGACAAGAGACTTGTAGTTTCTTTCTTCTTCTCAACGCCTAAGAGTTATGTATAAAAAACTGGTAGTTCTAAACTACTGGTTTTATAAAAAAAATTTATAGGAACTACCAGATCGCATAAAAAACTTATGTAGTTTTAAACTGGGTTGAGCTAAATAAATAACAGAAAACATTTTCAATGAATTCATAATGAAATCTCGACCACTTAAATCTGTACAAAAAATATTGTTTATTCTTTTAAGTACAGTATATTGATTGCCATGTGCCTTGTAAATAAACATTTCACATTGTAATATTTCATTTGCAGGAAAAACTTCTAAACAACATATTTACAGTTGTCCATTAAAGTTATATACGTACAAGCAGGTATTACCAATACAGTGACACCTCAGTTTACGAATGCCCCTCTTTACAAACTTTTCTGTTTATGAGCCCAATTTCTTCGTAAAATCCAAATCGGGTTATGAACTTTGCCTCAGGAAACGAAGTTTGTTGATACGCATATGGCTGACCTAGCGCGTGGTGGCACAGTGATTGCACCTCAGTTTACCAGTGCCTCCCGCCTAGTGACAATCGCACCTGAATTCTTTGTAAATAATTTCAGTGTTTTTCAGATTTTTTGGTATTTGAACATAAAAGTTATTATTATATATCTCGCCATGGCTCCTAAGAAAGCCAGTAATAAGGTTCAAGAAAAGAAAACACATGTGAGAATGACCATAAAGGAAAAACAAGAGTTCATTTGTAAACATGAAAATGGTAAATGGGTTATTGACAAGAGGCAGCTGAGGAAATGTCTTCAGGGGAGGAGGAGGCAGTACAGAATGTCCCTTCCTCAACAATTAGGACGTGGTGTAGACTGTGGGAAGAAATGCAAACTTTTGTTGAATCGACTCGCGCAGAGCAAGCTGTAGTAGGCCATTGCATTAATCTTTTTAATGATACTGTGATGCCTCACTACAGACAAGTGTTACAAAGAAGGGAAAAACAATCCTCTATGGATAAATTTTTAGTGAGAAAATCAAGCAGTGAGACACAAGCAGGTCTTAGTGGTATGCAGGCAAAACATGCCAGAGAGTATACTCCAGAGAAGTCATCACCTCCTGATGTTATAATGGAAGGAGACTCCCCTTCCAAACACTAACACCTCTTCTCCCCCCCTTCCCCCCACATCTCCTCACCATCTTCCATATGCCAACAAGAGTCATCAATAAAGGTTAGCAACAACTTGCACATACTTTAGTACTAAAGATTTGGGTGAATTAGGTATAAAATTTACTTTGAAGTCAATTTTTTGGGGAGTATGGAATGGATTAATTCAATTTACATTATTTCTTACGGGAAAATTCACTTCAGTTTATGAATTTTCAGCTTATGAACCATATCACGGAACGGATTAAATTCGTAAGTTGAGGTACCACTGTAATTACTAATGGTCATAAAACCAGCTCATTATAAGTTCTATATATATATATAGTAAGCTTACCTAATTATGCATTCACTACACATACCTGTTTCCTTTCAAATCTTTCTCCCACTGAGTAACCATAGAAGCCGTCACAATATTACTACCTCGTTTCTCAAGTCCATCTTCTTCAGCATCAGACTCATCGCTATCAATCTGTCAGAGTAAACATATTTTATTATTCATTTAGGAATAAATAAATAATGTAAAGATTTTAGTGGCATATGTATGCACTCATGCACTAAATACTATATGTTACTCCTAACTCAACGAGATTTAACACTTTGGCATCCTGATGATGCCCTTCGCATCATTAAAACAATACACGCAGTGGGGGTGATGACGCTCTATGCGTCAAGCCTTGATTTTTGGTTATTCTTATTATTAAATATAAATATTTTAAGTGTAAGAGTTTAACATTGGGTTGTGTGCTCACCAGTAATGCTCAGCCTACCTTCCGGTGCGATGCGGGTGGCCCGCCGGGCATGCCAAAGTGTTAATTTTAAGATGTATGTGCGACTTGATACATATGACTTGATAATGGTCTAGGATGGACCGAAAAGTCATCATTTCTCTATTTCCTATTGTGTGGTTTGGTCATCAAAGCAAACGAAGGTATACACATATACTGTACCTCTAATTTTGCTGGAGGCTGAAATACTGAACCACCTTTCTCAGGATCTTCCTCATCATCATTTTCATCCTCTTCATCTGAGCTTTGAAGACCCATAACATCAGCTGACTGCATCATTGCAGCATAAAACTCTGGATCATTCTTCTTCAGTTTTTCTAAATATTCTTTGCGTGTCATGTTGCCAACACCAGAAAGATCTTCGCCCTCATCAAAATCCATTTCATCATCAACATCTAGTAAATAACAAAAACAAATATCATAATAATGTATTTGCAAAGATATTACAATGATGTAATCACATGTAAAATACTTTACATCAAACAACCTTTCTTCACGCACAAATTACTCAAGCAGAAAAGGTTCTCTACATCAAGAGGTACACAGTGTACATCAAGAGGTACACAGTGTACATCAAGAGGTACACAGTGTACATCAAGAGGTACACAGTGTACATCAAGAGGTACACAGTGTACATCAAGAGGTACACAGTGTACATCAAGAGGTACACAGTGTACATCAAGAGGTACACAGTGTACACCAAGAGGTACACAGTGTACATCAAGAGGTACACAGTGTACATCAAGAGGTACACAGTGTATATGTACTGTGCAAGGGTGGGAGCTGTGTGTGGAGGTTGGGAGTGTTGTGGATTGTGTGGGGATGGTGCGGTTTGCTTTGTTTCATCTGGCTTTTTGGTTGATTTTCCTCAATTTAGGTAATATCTCTATTTCCCACGCTCCCCCATGCTTCATAGGGAGAGCCAGAGTCTGATCTTGGCTGCCAGTAGGTCAGTATGGCTTGCAGAGGCTTCACCTGATCCTTAACATAGAAGCACCAGAAAGTTACTGAGGAATCCCATCCTCCTGTTTAGATAGTACTTATAGTCCCTACGTGTATGTACTTCCTCAGTAGCTTTCTGGTGTTTGTGTGTTAAGGATCAGGTGAAACCTCTGGAAGCCATATTGACCTACTGGCAGATAAAACCAGACTCTGGCTTTCCCTATGAGGCATGGGGAGCTTGAGAATCGGAGATATGCAATATAAGCCAACCCGAGGCCGGCGTCCTTCAAGACCAAGTAGAAGGAAGAGTGATAATTATTAACTATTTATATCATTATTATAATAATTATTATAATAAGAATTGCTGTATTTAATAATTATCACTCTTCCTCCTACTTGGTCTTGAAGGAAGCCAGCCTCGGGTGAAAGAAGGCTGTGACGATCTCTGTCTAGAAGCCGTAAGTGCGGGACTGGGACATCCACCACCTGGGGCTCGTGCGACCCAGGCTCTGCTTCAGGAGGCTGGGGTCGTTCTTGACCTTGCTGGGGTGGTTCTTCTCCGGCCTCGACCACGGCGTCCTCCAGGTTTGGAGGCCCTGTGTCTTATTTCACCAACTTCAAAGGTCATCTCCGGAGCTCACAGTTCCTGTGACGAAACTGGAACCAATCGTATTGGCATTTGCCTTTCCATTGGAGACTTTCAGCACCGTGGAGAGAGGGAACCTCCTGCTTGGGTAACAGCTTCTCCTCCGTATCAACCTACCCTGGCTTTACACCCTGGAGAGGTCACTCCAGACCGACAACCAGAGCGCAACCTGTCAAAATCAGTCTCCCGAGACTGATGGATGCCAACTACTTATGTGGACCATCGAACGTATATTTACGTAATTGACATTTAGAAAGTAGAATTTGGTACTACTGAATTTGGACAAACTGGAAATGGTTTTGTATTTGTTGCTAATAAAACTAGCCAAACCATCCTAGGCCTAATACATGCTCTCTGAGGCTTAATATAGTATATATATGTGCTATACTAGGCCTAAGAATATTTCAGGTTGGTTTTTTAGCTTTATATTTCCCTAACTCTGTAAAGTGAATAGTACCAAATTCTACCATCTTATTGTCCATTACATCAATATGTGTACGACAGTCCACATAGTTACAAAAAGTGCTATCTAAACAGGAGGATGGATTGGCTGAGGCCTACCAGAAAAGGAAGTTTCTTTACATTTATGCTAAATTTTTATTATTTTATGTAACAAAATTTATTGTCATGGAATACAAGTAATTTTCTCTGATATGGTCATTAACATTATTTTACGGTCAATTCGATTCAATGTCTTCAGGAATGTATCCATGGGTAAAATTAATATCCTATTGTCAATAAATTAGTACAAGAAAAACTAAAACATATCCATCCAAAAATACTCTTAAACAAATACAGTATGCATTTCAAAGTTTATTACCAATCAACTCAAAAACTGGGAGAACTGCTCCAGACAGGGTGTACCAATATAAAATGTATAATTACCTTTTTTACTTTCTTGGTTCTTTTTAACCTTTTTGGAATTAACCCCTTTCATTTTATTTTTTCCAGTCCTTTCTGGTGAATCATCATCCATCTGAAAAACATACAAAAAGTCATCACTACCATTATCATATTTACAATACAGTACAGTATCTCATTTATGATGTTTGCTGGGTGAAGAACAAAGAGGCACATTAGGTGAAAAGTATGTTGACGGCAACATCTAGTGATACAACATCTTACTGTACAGCAATACAGTGATACAACATCTTACTGTACAGCAATACAGTGATACAACATCTTACTGTACAGCAATACATTGATACAACATCTTACTGTACAGCAATACAGTAAGTAATTGGTTCCTGCGAATCTAAGGATAAATTACAAGAGTTGTGTTTCTTTATTTGTTCTTATTATTGTAAATGATAGCATGGATGGACTGTGCTCTCTGGCTCAGGAAGCAACCAAGAGGCTTTGGCTCAGTAAAAGGTATGGTAATTATGAGGCAAAAGTGCTAAACCAGTATGACTATATTATATGATACATATTATATATCACAAAGCAGGTTGTAAAGCAAATGCACAAAATTATAGACCAATAGTTCAAACATCAGACATAAAAATCTTTGAAAGAGTGCTAAGTACAGTAGTAAGATTACAAAACATATGGAATCATAGTATCTATATAACCCTGGGCAACATTATATTCAGGACAGGTCACCCCTGCCTCTCACAATTGTCAGACCACTATGACATGGCCTTAGATGCTATGGAAGACAAGCAAACTGCTGATATAATATATATCCTATAATATATACACAGATTTTGCAAAAGTTTCCGACAAATGTGTGCATGGCGTTATTGTACACAAAACAGGCACAAAAGGAATTACAGTACTGGCAAAATAGGAGATGGATCTTTAACTTCCTAATTATCACAACCCAGACTGTAAGAGTCAACAAAGTAAAATCTGGACCATCCTCTGTGAAAAGCTCTGTCCCCCCAGGATACTGTGCTTGATATGGTACATTTTCTCATCCTCATATAAGACATAGACAAGGATGCAAGCTATCCTTGTAATTGTAAAGGATACAATACTTTGCAGATGACACTAAGATTTTCATAAGAGTAGACAATATAGACACAACAAACTTATGATGTTAATCATAATGGATTCTTCAATGGGTCACAGAAAATATTATGTTTAATTATAACAAGTTCTGGTTACTGCACTATGGAATAAGCAAAAATATAAAAAGGGAAACCACACATAAAATGCAGTCAATCCACACTACTGAAGGAAAGGCAACATAGAAAATTAAGAAGTAATCATGTTGAAAAAACTTCCTTTTAAAAAACACAATATTGTAGCTGTCACAACTGCAAGAAAAATGACAGGCTGGATAGCAAGAATATTTCAAACAAGAGATGCCAAACCAACGATGATACAAGACACTAGTGCTATCTTGAGTGAAATATTGTTGCACACTAACAGCCACATTCAAAGCAGGAGATACTGCTGACCCGGAGAGTATGCAAAGAGCTTTTACTGCTAGAATCCATTCAATAAATCATATAAATTACTGGGATCGCTTAAATCTGTATTCCCTAGAGCAAAGGTGGGAAAGATACATAATAATTTACACTTGGAAAATACTAGGCGGGCTGGTTCTAAATCTGAAAACACAAATAACATGACATGAAACCAGAAGGCATGGCAGGATGTGCAAAACAGCCACAATGATAAGCAGAGGTGCAATAGGCCCGCTGAGAGACTCGATCAACATCAAAACCCCAAGACTTTTCATCACTCCCTCTACACACTAGGGGCATAATTGGAAGACTTCTGGTAGTGTCAACAGAGAACTTGACAAGGATTTTCAATGGATAATTGATCAACCAGGCTGCTCGCAGCCTGGTTGACCACCAACCAGGAGGTCTGGTCAGAGACCGGGCCACGGGGATGTTGATCCTCTGAATTATCAACAGGTATACGTCAGGTATTACTCACCAAGCCATTCTCATCATCCTCTTGAATCATTGAAAACATGTCATCAACACTCATCTCTGAAAGATTTTTTCTTTTCTTTCCAGCTTTTTTATTCTTGTGCATCAAGGTCCTTGTATTTTTCTTCATCTTGTCCTTGGGCTTCATAACCATCAGTAAGGCCTATGCTGACTTCTGTAAAACATAAGTCTTAGTCAGAAAAAACTAAGAAAATACAGTATTGAACTTTACTGTACAACTTAACACTATTATTTGAAGGAAGAAAACAAAGGCAATCTGAAAAATATTTTCAATGTTGTCAGATATCAATAAATATTATATGAAGAAAAGGCCAAAATAAACTTTCTTTTATACAAACACATTGTCTATAGGTCAGGTGTTTTTTTTTGTACTGTGTATGTTACTGTACCTTGCACCCTTGAAAATCCATACCCCCATAGAACAGATCCCTCTAAATAACAAACAGCAAACATTACAGTATATAATAACAATATTTTATTTATTAGATATTCAAAAGATCAATTACAGGGGGTTACTTAGTAGGTGCAGATGATATTTGTATATTTTATGTAGGCACTAATTACACACAGCATTTCTGGCATACAGTATTAAACTCCACTAGGAATATTGCTTACTGTAGTGCCACTATACAAGAGTACGGAAAAATACTTGAACCCCATGCACAGATACCATATTACTACATTGAACATTATTATAGAACCTCTAACCAAATGAAAGTTACTGTTGATTTTGAACTTCGAGGTTTTTAAGGTCTGTATTTTTAATGTTACTTACTTTGATGAAAAAATTCGTAGGTGTTTGACGACCAGCAGGTATCACTGGAGGCGGCACGAGGGCTCACGTGTTTACTATGAGCTCCGTCGTTCTCGAGCGACTCATCGAATCCGCATTCACACTCATTATGGATCTATGAACGCCCAAATGTTTTATTTTTTTAGTAAGTAAAGTAAGTAAATTACTAAGTAAGTAAGTTTTATTTTTTTTTTATTTATTCATATATACAAGAGTCTTTACATTCTTGTACAGCACGCATAGCGTTTCTGGAAAGTCCTTAATCCTAATTTTCACACACGCATCCCCAGGAAGCAGCCCGTAGCAGTTGTTTAACTCCCAGATACATATTTACTGCTAGGTGAACAGGAGCATCAGAGTGAAAGAAACACTACCCATTTGTTGCCGCCTCCGCCGGGGATCGAACCCGGAACCTTAGGAATACGAATCCCGAGCGCTGTCTTCTCAGCTGTCAGCTAGACCCCTTATTCCCCTGCCCCCTTACGTTATTTCGTGCTACATCATCGCTACTGTTTAAACAAACTTAATGAAAATTATATTAAAGATAATTATTTGCGTTTTTAGCTATAATGTATGTGATGTGTCATCACTGTGACATCACAGTTTTAACATTGGTGCTGCGTTAGGCTACTATTGACTCCAACATCCGGATTCACTCACTCCAGCCCAACCACTTGGGCTGGACCTAGATTCAGGAAGCTCTGTGTATTTCTTCGTAAGTGGGTTTGCTACGAAGGTTCCTAAGTGCGCCCTAAGAAGATGCTTAGGTGCAATTCAATAAGGTCCACTTAGGAAGGAATTTGTTGGTTCACCTGCGTGCCATAGAGGTCACTACTGTGTTTCGTTTGGCCAATCAGAGAGCAGCAACATTCTTCATATTGAAGATTTAGTGCTGGCTTATCGGAGCTCTACTGCCTCCTATTTACGTCGAATTTTCTTAGTATATTAGTATATTTCGAAGTAAAACTATGTTTTTTCAACTTCTACAGGCAGCACCGACATTGTAGTAAACAAATATGTTACATTTGTTGTTTACCTACGTAATTCTAAGAGATACTGTGTAGCTGTCCTTGTTGCTCGGAAGATGCGCTGACAATTATTGTATATATTTACTGAATTTACCCAAGGGCTACTAACTATCTAGTGGCCTCGAAGAGGACAGAAAGCCGGCGGCTTGTTCAAGGGCCCGCCAATTGTCTTAATATTTTTTAGCTGGAATTTGGCATTTACGGCTTCAGCGGGTAGGCGGTTCCATGGGTTTATAGCCCTCTTGGTGGAAAAAAACATCTGTTTTCAGTCCTACTTGAGAGGACATACTCTCCAACACTATATCTGTGATTGTCCTGTTATCAGTGACTTCATACCAAATGGTATGAGGTATTTTGAGCTCTGTAATTACTTCATACATTCAGGAATATTGGAAGATATTCTTGTGCTGCACCCAGATTTTGCCAGTGGAGGCTAATAGATCAGCATTAAGTATTTTGTTCTCTCCTAATTCCATGTATGACTGGCCATCCTGTGAGGTGAGGATGTTGGATGAGCTTGTAGCTGGTTTTTGATCTACACTGTGTGGTCCTTTATACAGAATAGGGAAGCAGCACATTGCTGTGTATACCTAAACATGTTTAAAAATACATTGTTTGAGAGAAGTCTTGTAGAAACTGGTAAGAGTAATTATAATATAATGTTTCCATGATTCAGTGCTTACCTCTTGTGAAAATTGCTTAGAGTTGTTTAGTCAGAGTTGATTTGTTTTTTGTATTGAGGCTGGTATTTTCTAAATTGATTCCATGTACAGTATGTCTAACCATCCTGTGAGATGGGAGTATTAGATAAACTTATAGCTAGTTTTTTATCTACACTATGTAATATTCTATATAGAATAGGGTAGTAGTACATTGCTGTATATACCTAATCTTCTTAATAAAAAAAATCAGTAATAAAGATCTTAAATTATAGTTTGTATTATTACAAATTTAGTACTGTATTATCCTTATTAAATCATGTTGACCATGGATCATTAAGATCTCACGTTGATATGTAATAGTCATTTTTCTTTTGAACTGCTAATCCATGCTAATCATTCATTAAATTGTGCATTATGTCTCAATTTTTCACTTCCTTGGATATACTCTACAGTACAAAAAGATAGGATAAAAATAAACCAGTAATATTTCTTTCATTATATTTTTCATTTAAATAACTGCATCAATATTTTTACAGCTGACAGGATTTGTTTTACCATACAGGTGCATTATTTGTTAAAAAAAAATTTGGTTTATTGTTACACACAACGGTGCTACATAGCCTTCCTAGCTTGGTGCCTTCTTTTAATACTTACTGATTAAAAAATAAATAATAAATACATTTTATTCAGGAAAAGTACATACAGTTGATTTACAAACATAATGTTGGATTTACAGACAGAGCTAGTACATACAATACCTAAAGCTACTAATACTCATAGCATTTCGGGCAAGGTGTGGGGGAAAAAACACAGACTAAAACTTAATAGTAATCGGGATTAGGTATAAATTGTGTTGAAAGAAGGAATAAAAAATACAAAAAGGGGGGTTAACATAGCATAAATCAGCAATTGCACATGTTCGTGAACAGCGTTGTTTAAAAAATAGCAAGACATGGGTTGACATTTAGGAGGTAAGTTATGTTACATGGAGTTAATTAGGTAGTACTTGGTTTAACTCTTAAACTGGTTGAGAGAGGTACAGCCTTTGACATGATTCAGGAAGTCATTCCACATTCTGGGTCCCTTGATTTGTAGAGCACTTCTAGTTTGGTTACACACAGCCAAATTGTGTAACAGGAAGAGGTCTTGGACACAAATTTGTTGCATGCTAAATGTAGAGGAATCAGCTGAGTATTCCTCAAATAAAATAAGTTGCCTCAGCTTATAAGGTAAATAAAATAAGCATTTCTCAAATAAGTAGCTGCCTCACCTCACTGCCTTACTGCTACATAGCCTTCCCAGCATGGTGCCTTCTTTTGATAATTACTTGTTCCACTCCCAAATTGTATAACAGGAAGAGGTCTTGGACCCCTACTTCCCTCTCTCTTTTTTAATAATCTATATAGTCATAATTATAGCTTTAAGTATTCAATGAATAAAGTTTGTGACATTTTTACCCTTTTCCTTACCTAACATCATTTGTGCAGCATATTTTTATTTTATGTCTCACCCAGATTTAATTTCAAAATAAAACCAAACTAAATAAATTAGAAATGGGTATGTATAGCTAAGGTACACCCTTACTACTAGGTGAACAGGGGCATTTGGTGATAGTAAATGATCCCATCAGGCAGGGCTCATCACCTTCTCTCATATTTCATGTTCACCAGTGTTTATTTACTTAATAACTACTGGTATAATATCTTGCTATTATAAAACTAATTCTACTATCATCAAACACATATTTACTTCAAGTTTCAAGCAGAGAATGCATATATAACTAACACGAAGGACTCCTCTTCACTAGATTCACCAGCTATAATATTTTGGTCATGTTCCAATATCATAAATCAATCCCAGTGTTATGTAGTAGAGAAAAAATGACTTATATCCAGTTTACGTAAAGCTACGAGTGGCCGAAACCACACTTAAATCCCGGAATGAACTTACGAAGGTTTTTCCACTTAGGGTAGCTCTTTGAATACGGACGTAGCCGCCACAAAGGCGCTAAGAGGGAAAACATTCTTAGCTAAGAGGAAAAACCTTCGTAAGTACCTTCCTGAATCCGGCCCCTGGACGGTAGAGCGACGGTCTCGCTTCATGCAGGTTGGCGTTCAATCCCCGACCGTCCAAGTGGTTGGGCACCATTCTTTCCACACCCCATCCCTCCATCCCAAATCCTCATCCTGACTTATACAAATATAAGCTTTATTTGTGAATCTCTATTAATTAAGCAATATATCACAGAGCGTGTAGGGTTCGGTGTTCTATGAGCGAAAAGGACATGAATACTTTAAGTATGGAACTCATAACAACGAATATGGTACGAGTTATACTCTTTTGCCTTTTTTTCTTACAACCAGCCCTCATATGCAAACGAGTATAGACCCAGAACTAAACATCTTATCTACTATCTGTGACAATCATTACTTTAATGATCAAAATTGCAGATATTATACAGCACAAGATGTAAACAATGTATTAACACATAATCACAATGTCCATGTAATTAACTTGAATGTAAGATCTCTAAGCAAACACTTTGATCATGTTATCTTCATTCAAACTGTTGACAACAAATTCTCTTTTCTTATACTTACTGAAACGTGGTTAAAAGAGGATGCTACTCAACTCTTTACCATTCCAAACTACTCAGCAATTCACAACTGTCGACCAATTCAGAGGTGTGGTGGTACTGCTCTTTACTACCACCAAGAACTGACATGCTTAAAAGTAATTAGAACTAGAGACTCCTGTGGAGAGTATATCTTCGTTTCAGAATCAAGGGTGCCGAGACTGTTATGACTGTTGGAGCAGTCTATAGAATTCCTAAGACTTATGTGTCTGAATTTAACTCTAACCTTAGAAATCTAATACAGTACTAGATAACAGAATGAACAAAAAACATTTAATTATTTCAGGGGACTTTAATAGTGACCTCTGTAACCCTGATAACACTCCTGCAGCTAGTTTCCTCAACTGTATGAATTCCTGCTTCCTAATACCCTTAATCACTAGACCTACTAGAATGACTGATAGCACTGCTTATGCTCTTGACCACATCTGGACTAACATAACCTCTCCACTTACTTCAGGGATAATCATTGATAGGACCACAGACCATTACCCCTCATTCCACATAAGTCCACTGTAACACGTGTGACCCCCCACCCCCTTAGAGTTCACACCCAGGGAAGCCTTCTCCAAGAGGTCAGCTCAGATGACCTCCGTATTATCTTGTATATTGATTAAAAAATTCCTGGGTTAGTCTTAGTCAGCTAGTTTCAAGTATGTAATATTTCATGATACTCTTGTCAAACATTGCAATGGAATTAGACCCCAGACTCTTATGTGTAAACATCCATGGATCTCCCCCCTTTTAGCCAGGTCAAAGGTCAGTCACACACATAATTAATAATTCCTCTCTTGAACAGTGTATGGTGAATGTCAAACAAGTTTAATGAAAATTATTAAGTGTTTGTGCACGTGTGGCCCGACCCCTTGCATTTTTGGTGTAGGTATCAACAGCAAATCTCCCCTCCCCCCCTGTTGGGGTTGTATATAGAGGTCCTGTAGAGACTTAGTTTGACAGAGTGCGGAACACCGGGGTCGAGAGAGGGCTGTGGAGAACATCGCACAGCAGGGAGTGACAGAGTGAATCCACCGGATGGAGAGACAGAGGTCTTAAGGTAATGTGTGTAATCTCTGAGGTTTTGTTCCATGCCTAAATTTCTTAACTCTTGGCCAGTGTTAGAGTAGGATTTATAAGTGGTGATTAGCATAATTTTGGTCTCAATAAACTCCTGTTAAATTTCCCGTCTGTGTCAATTGTTGAATCCTCTTAGCCTTTTGGATATACATGTACAACGTTTGAACAAGTTTTAACACCTAACTAACTCCAGTATGTTTCTGTGAATAATTCAATTTCTCCCACCCTATCCATCAACATTGGTGTTCCTCAGGGCAGCATACTTGGCTCTCTCCTCTTTCTCATCTACATTAATGACCTTCCAAATGCCTCCCAACACCTCAAACCAATTCTATTTGCTGACGACACAACTTTCATTTTCTCCAATCCTGACCCCCTTGCTCTAAATGCCTCAGTGAATACTGAGCTAAATAAAGTCCATCTTTGGCTAACTGCCAACAAACTCACCCTTAACATTGACAAAACTTTCTATATTCTGTTTGGCAATAAATCCTGTAATCAAATAAACCTCAGGATAAACAATACCCAAATTTGTGACAAAATAGATGGCAAATTCCTTGGCGTTCTCATTGACCACAAGCTGAATTTCCAGGGATACATTCTAAATATATATAAAAAAGTTTCAAAAACTGTTGGCATTCTTTCTAAGATCAGATATTATGTACCTCGCCCTACCCTGGTGACGCTCTATTACTCCCTCAATTATCCATATCTCAATTATGGAATTTGTGCTTGGGGTTCTACTACCCAAAATCATTTGCATCCTCTAATTACTCAACACAAAGCTGCTATTAAGACAATATCCAACTCTGGCCCCAGACATCACTCGGTACCCCTACTCAAATCTCTGAATATGTTAGATATTAAGTCACTGCACATTCTCTCATGTGTGTTATACATATATAAAATGCTGAACTGTAATGCCAATCCTGACCTCAAAAGCTTTATTGAAGGTTGTAACAGAACCCATGAGCACTACACCAGAAACAAATACAGTTTTGATATTCCAAGAGTACGACTTAATCAAACTAGAAATGCTCTACAAATCAAGGGACCCAGAATGTGGAATGACCTTCCCAATCATGTTAAAGACTTTACCTCTCTCATCCAGTTTAAGATAAAAACTAAGCACTACCTAATAAATTCCCTGTAACCTACCTTGTCCCTATATTGTCAACCCATGTCTGTTTTTTTAAACAACGCTGTTTGTCGACCTAATTGTATTTGTGCTACTTTTTCTGCCATGTTCCCCCCATTTTTTATTTTTATTTTTAATTGTTCTCAACACATTTTATACTTTAATCTCAATTAGTATTAAGTTTTAGTGTTTATGTACTGTTTTTCCTGCTCGAAACGCTTTGCGTAATAGTGGCTTTAGGCATTGTATGTACTAGCTCTATCTATAAATCTATCTATTTTTGTAAAGCCTCTTGTATGTATGTACCTTACCTGAATAAACATTTATTTATTTATTTATTTATTTATTTAGTTACAAGTACAGTATCTCTGGAAATTTTCATTATCTGCTGGTGTAGACCTGACCAAATGTAAACTGTGTCAACAAAATTATTCACACACCCTCTGTCACTATGTGATGGAGTGCAAAAAGATACATGAATTTGAAGACAATTCTATAACAAATGTTCAAGAGATGTGTAAATATTTAATTCAAAATGATATGCTGCCAGAAGTTCTGGCAAAATATTCCCAGTTTGCTAACTGTAGGTAGTAACTGAGTGATTGTAACCTATCCACCACTGCCCACTGGATGGGTGGCGGTGTGCAGGATAAACATATTAATTGTGACACTAGCTCTTCACATATGTCAGTTGCTGAATTTGGAAACTATACTTGTTGTCGGTCTTGAGCCCATTGTTGATGTGACGATGTGCATTGAATTTTGTAACTAGCTCATCAAGATTCTAACTTGCTTAGCTAAATGAATTGTGGAGTTCATTCCCTGAGCCCATTATGTACCTCTGTAACCCTTTCCATTACTGCCCACAATATGGGTATGGGGTGCATAATAAATGAACTAAACTAAACTACAACAATACATTTTTGTATATTTTACCAAACAGTTGAAATAAGTATGTACTGTACTATCATTATGGGAGGATAAGCTGAAATTTTAATGGCTGAGAGTGAGGAAGAATTGCAAAAGATTGTAATGAGAGTGATAGTGTGTACTAGAGATGAAAGTTGGTCAATGTAGGAAAAAAGTAAGGCTAGGTATAGTGCATGTGAGAATGGAATTGAACATTGTGGTTTTTATTGTGGCTCTATAGATTGGCAAGATAGTGATATGAACAACAGGATAAAAATGGGGAATTGAATACTGTTAAGGGGTAGCAAGTTTTAAATACTCTATTTGGAGGCAAGTTAGATAAAAATGGGAATACTGTATGAAAGGTGAAATAAGAATGTGGCTAATGAGTGGGAGAAGAGTGGTAGGAGAGGTGAATAGTAAAATAAGAGGAAGGAATGTTAGTTTGGTAGTTGAGAAGGCACTGACTGTATAATATACTACTCCCAGCCCTGATACATGGAAATTTGGTATAGAAAGGGGGAGGATGCTGAAATGTACAAGCAGTGGATATTATTTTTAAGGAGAAGCAGTTTGTGTAAGTATATGGAATGGTCTTAGCAATGAGGAAGTATATGAGGGATGCAGTATGAGTGAAAAGGTAAGGGAATGAAATGTAAAGTGAATGAAGTACAGCACACTAAGGTTGTATGAAAACATTAGTAGAATGTTTGAGGTTGTATGAACAAGTTAGTAGAATGTTTGAGGTTGTATGATCAAGTTAGTAGAATGTTTGAGGTTGTATGATCAAGTTAGTAGAATGTTTGAGGTTGTATGATCAAGTTAGTAGAATGTTTGAGGTTGTATGAACAAGTTAGTAGAATGTTTGAGGTTGTATGAACAAATCAGTAGAATGTTTGAGGTTGTATGAACAAGTTAGTAGAATGTTTGAGGTTGTATGAACAAGTTAGTAGAATGTTTGAGGTTGTATGAACAAATCAGTAGAATGTTTGAGGTTGTATGAACAAGTTAGTAGAATGTTTGAGGTTGTATGATCAAGTTAGTAGAATGTTTGAGGTTGTATGATCAAGTTAGTAGAATGTTTGAGGTTGTATGATCAAGTTAGTAGAATGTTTGAGGTTGTATGAACAAGTTAGTAGAATGTTTGAGGTTGTATGAACAAATCAGTAGAATGTTTGAGGTTGTATGAACAAGTTAGTAGAATGTTTGAGGTTGTATGAACAAGTTAGTAGAATGTTTGAGGTTGTATGAACAAATCAGTAGAATGTTTGAGGTTGTATGAACAAGTTAGAAGAATGTTTGAGAATGCTTAATGAGAAGGGTGGTTTAAGGGGAATCACATGGTAGAAACGGACAACTAGTATCTTTGAAGGAAACACTGTAATAATATATAAAACATAAGGTAAAGTGATGGGATCAGAGTGCTTGAAAGTGTGAAAGGATTGTGTGATGATAGTAACCACATGTAGAAGCATCTGCTCTGATCATCATCTGATGGGAAGCTTCCAAGAGAGGGGTAAGACATTAGGGTCATAGAAGAGAATAGTGATTGTGGCTAACTGGTCTGTTAATTATGCCTCCAAAAATACATTGAACATGCAAGAATAGGACAAAAATAATACAATGCATTTTCATATTTTATTACAAGTATTTGAATGCAACATCATTCCTAATACTGTATATTGTACTGTAAATGTTTTGATTTTTAGTATTTTTGTGTATATAAATGGGTTTAATGTTTACTTAGATGCCAATTTTAGCACTTGTACTAGCATATATTTACAGATTAAAATCACAATGTAAAACTATAATTAAATTATATATTTTAAACTCAAGGAGATGCATCTCCACTGAGTTTACTGAGATAAGATTCCTGCAGAGAGAGTATGGAAGCTGTGAGGCCATTCCCAAAGCGGTTGTCTGCACCTTGCACAATATCCCACCAGGAATCTGATACCTAAGGAAAAATCAATCAGTAAATGTACTGAAGTTTTAATTTTCTGCTGGGCCCTCAGTAGCTCTTTGTAACTTCCTCTCTGGTGAAGCCAAGCATCAAAATGAAACCCAAGCAAACCTACTGGTAGACTGGATCAGATCTGGCACTGTGAGGTGAGGGAAGCTTGGGATTCAAAGATCAACAGAAAACAAAGAAGAAACCCTATGAGAAAGACAGTCAAAGCAAACAAACTACTCCCTGAAAAAAATAATTTCTGAAAAACAAAGAAGGCAAATGGTTATTGGTACAGCGGAACAACTACCTTTGATGCACCCTATCACTAGGTAACCTGGGATCCCAGCCAGCCACAAACCTCACTCAACAGCTGTCAAAACTGACCGCAACACTCCACGAGGAAGAAGAAGAGCAGGAACAAGAAGCTACTGCTGGCTTGCTGGATAAGGGTGTTTCATTAGATTCCATGCTTGATTCCTATAGCTCATTCCCAACAGCACCTTCTTGAGGTTATCTTGAAATGATTTCAGGGCTTTGCGTCCCATCGACCTGGTCCTCGACCAGGCCTCCTTTTTTTTGTTACACACCCCCAAGAAGCAGCCCATAGCAGCTGTCTAACTCCCAGGTACCTATTTACTGCTAGGTGAAAAAATACATCAGGGCAAAGGAAACTCTGCCCATTTGTTTCCGTCTCCACTGGGGATCGAACCTGGAACCTCAGGACTATGAATCCAGAGCACTGTCCACTCAGCTGTCAGGCCCCTTAAGACCTTGGCAGGGAATTCTGGCTTTTCTGTGGGGAGCCCCTACGGCTCCCTGGAGCTTATCGGGCTAATGTATGTTATATTAGACCGGGACATTAGCTAAGGAGTTCAGACCTACCAGGGACCAGCGTCAGAACCTGGCCCCTTCAGAGAGGTTTCAGAGAGCAATGGCTCTGGAAAACCCCTTTGTAGTTGGGGTTTTCCTTATCTGCCATTGACTGGGGTTAGGCACCCAGAAAGGTAGGCATAACAAAACAAACCCCACATGGTAAAAAACTAAAACAAAAAACCGAACAGAGAGGTAGAAACTCCCTACAATCATAAGGAAACAAGCAAACAAGCAAACAAAGAAACATCACACTTTACTGCCGCACCGATTGTCCGCGCAGCCCTCCCCGCCCCGAGAGGGGAAGGGGGGAGCCCTGGACCTACCACGCTGGCTGCCATGCTGGCTGCCATGTGTGTTCTTGTTGCCTTGGGTCGCAGGTTACGACCAATTATCTCAGCTTTGTGTTGCAGAGTTTGTGGTGGCCGCCTCCCGGGTTAGCCCTTTCTTTTCCTTCTCTTTGGGTATGAAGCTCCAGGGAGCCGTAGGGGCTCCCCACAGAAAACCAGCATTAAATGTAATGAAACACCATTTTCTGGGTGAGCCCCGGAGGCTCCCTGGCAACCCTCCCTCCCACCGGTCGGCATTTTTTTGTGTTGGTTGAAGCTTAGCTTCCGAACTGAAGCTTGGCAGCCGGCGTGGTAGGTCCGGGGCTCCCCCCTCCCCCTCTCGGGGCGGAGAGGGCTGCGCGGACAATCGGCGCGGTAGTAATGTGTGATGTTTGCTTGTTTGCTTGTTTCCTTGGGATTGTAGGGAGTTTCTACCTCTGTTCGGTTTTTTGTTTTAGTTTTTTACCATGTGGGGTTTGTTTTGTTATGCCTACCTTTCTGGGTGCCTAACCCCGGTCGATGGCAGATAAGGAAAACCCCAACCACAAAGGAGTTTTCCAGGGCCATTGCTCCCAGAAAACTCTCTGAAAGGGCCAGGTTCTGGCGCTGGTCCCTGGTAGGTCTGAACTCCTTAGCTAATGTCCTGGTCTAATATAACATACATTAGCCCGATAAGCTCCAGGGAGCCTCCGGGGCTCACACAGAAAATGGCGTTTCATTACATTCAACGCTGGCTTTTTTGAGGGAACATGAGATTACAGTACTGTAGTAGCAAGAGAAATGGTGATGCGGGTTTACTAATAGAAGTTGATGGTAGGAGAGCAGGGTTAAGGGTACAGGGGCATTAAGAAGTGTCACAAATGTTTTAATGCTACACACAGAAATTACAATAGCGTGATGCATCAAATAAACAAATCCACAAGGGCTGTGATGAGGGTTCAAACCTATGTCCAAGAAGATCCCAGACACGCCTTAATCGATTGAGCTACAACATGGTAGAAGAATTGCAACTGGGAGTTCAACTTTACCTACCACGGATTCTGCAATCTCTCCGAGACAGAAACCAGGATTTTACACAATTCCCCCATGCACCCGATCTCTGGCAATAAGCTATTCTACCTCCTTGCCCTTACTTCATTACACACAGCACAGCACATTACCCAGCACAAAAGCGTGATGCATCAAATGAACACTCCACGAGGGATAGTGGAGTGTTCATTTGAGATAGTGACTTCTTGTGATTTGAGACTTCTACTATTGAGATAGTAGAAGTGAGATACCCATGGGAATCTCACTTAGGGACATGGGAGAAGGGTGGGATGGGATCACTGCAAGCACAAGTTTGTCCAACAAGTCACATGCTGCATTTAAGAAGTAGATGGCAAAGAAGGACCCTGAGATACCAGAGGGGGGGGGGGGGGAGACTAAATCCACTGAAAACCTTGGGACATTATACCCAGGCATCTCAAAACCTCCACCACACTGTGACTGGAGCAGACGAGATAAACTCCTCCGCCCGCCAGACCAGAGCATATGCTAATAACTCTGTGGCATCTCAGCTACAGGGTGCAAAGGTAGAAGAGCATGGTGCTGGGTCACTAGTGACCCAGAACTATTATTCACAGCTGAAACAGTTGTTCATAAGGCTGAAAAGATACCATGACCAGGCACTAATCATACACAAGCACATAGCTAACTGTATAACACCCTCTCTTCCTATGGTTAGCAAGTTTCGTGCACTACTTTGAGCCGAGACAATTTTGCTGGAACAAGGAAAATGTAAGCTGGCTTCAAGGAAAGGAAACCCTGGAATGCAGAACTCCTGTTCAAGGGATTGCCAACACACAACTTTGCTGATATAAGAGCAACCAGGAAGATTTCAAAGGAAAATGCCCTCTATTTTTACCAGGTGAGTAAATCAGGTAGTTGGTTGGTCGTGACCACAGGTGAGTTGGGCTGGTGGTGGTAGGTTTATTCGGCTGTAACAAAGATAGTTTACCTTGGTTGCCTCTTCGTTCTTTAAAATTAAACTACTGTACTGTAATTTATTTTGTTTTGCCTATCTTTTTGGTGGTGTTTCTTAGCTTCGGGTTGGTTTCTAATTCCAAAGCTCCTCTTGCCTCATAGACACAGATTTTTGCTGTGTCTTCTGGTAAGTGAGTCTATCCCCTATCAAAAGTGCACCAGGTCTTAAAGGCCTGGTGCACTTCTCAAGATTTGGCTTCACCAGAGTGCAAGCAAGTTATGAGGAGCTACCAAGGAGGCCTCCCAGAAATATAATTTTTAATTGCATATAAATTCCACAGGTGCATACACATTCACCCACTGCATATGATGTAAATGGATATGTGCAACTAAGGCACATTACTCACACCTAAAGAAAGGAATTAAATAAATACTGTATAAACATTTCAAAGGCATACAACAAAATGTATTCCAGAATTATGAAACAGATATTATTTTATTATGAGATGGTAATTGATGGCAGTATCTCTAGGCTGAAATATCTTCCAATACAAATAAGACTGTTAACCCTCAATAACCTTTTATCATCAAAATTGTCACCTCACCTGTACATGCTAAAACACAAATTTTATGCAATGACACATTTGAATGCAACTAGGAAATGGTATAAAAAGGAAGGATGTTCATATTTTCTGGTTTCATATAGTTGGAGGAAATTGGGTGATGGTATCATTGTGTCATTCGATGCCATAAGGAAGAGAACTGGCAAATTATTGTGGGAGAAGAAAACTCACATGTTCATACTGGGTGAGAATACCTTGAGCTACCTCATCCCTTTGTGTATATTTATACCTCAATAAACTTACTGTATTTCAATTTCAATTTCCCATGTTCATCTTGGATATTTTTGTTTGTTGTTTCACTTATTAGTTTACACAATGTAGAGTTTGTGTTGAATAACCATACTACACACAGTGCTAATTATCACCATAATCCTGCTATTATCAGAATCCTGGTCATTTTTATCACAGTCACAGGTCTTCTGTAATACTATCATCGTTAAATAAAAGCAATTACATATATATATTTTGACATTTTTAGGCAATACTAGGATCACAAGCTAAACAGCAGTGCTGTTAGCTCATGCTCCATACACCAGCCTTGGTTACTCAGTACTGAGGCTCTCACATTTGGGAATGTTACCCCATGCTTTTTTTTTAAATGGTGTCTGTTTACTAAAGCCATGAGGAAGCTGATATAAACCCTGTGTATCCACTGGACATTTAAATCATGCACAGTACCCTCAATTCTATATAGTATACAGAATACAATGTGTGCAGTTCAGCAACATTTACTCATATTATATATATACAATTTATGCAGTTTAACCACTGCACTGCGCAACACACCTTGAGGTACTCAATGGGTGGTGAGTAATGTGCCTCAGGGTGTTCATAGGTATAGCGTAGCATTCAAAACACCCATGGCTACACGGGGGTTCACGTCAGCTTCCTCGGGGCTCTTGTAAACAGACGCCATTTAAAAAAAAAATCGTGGGTAACATTCCCCGGGTGTGAGAGCCTCAGTACTGAGTGAGCAACTAAGGCTGACACACGCAGCACGAGCTAACAGCATTGCTGTTTAGTTTGTGACTGCAGCATCGCCTAAAAAACCAGCGTTGAGTGTAATGAAACGCCATTTTCTGGGTGAGCCCTGGAGGCTCCCTGGAGCTTATCGGGCTAATGTATGTTATATTAGACTGGGACATTAGCTAAGGAGTTCAGACCTACCAGGGACCAGCGCCAGAACCTGGCCCCTTCAGAGAGGTTTCAGGGAGCAATGGCCCTTGAAAACCCCCTTGTGGTTGGGGTTTTCCTTATCTGCCATCGACCGGGGTTTGCACCCAGAAAGGTAGGCATAACAAAACAAACCCCACATGGTGAAAAACTAAAACAAAAAACCAAACAGAGAGGTAGAAACTCCCTACAATCCCAAAGAAACAAGCAAACAAGCAAACATCACACTTTACTGCCGCGCCGATCGTCTGCGCAGCCCTCCCCGCCCCGAGAGGGGGAGGGAGGAGCCCTGGACCTACCGTGCCGGCTGCCTAGCATCAGTTCGGAAGCTAAGCTTCAACCAATGCGAAAAAACTGCCGACCGGTCGGAGGGAGCCAGGGAGCCTCCGGAGGTCACCCTGAAAATGGCGTTTCATTACATTCAACCTCGGTTTTCTGTGGGGAGCCCCTGCAGCTCCCTGGAGCTTCATACCCAAAGAGAAGGAAAAGAAAGGGCTGACTCGGAAGGCGGCCGCCACAAACTCCGCAACGTGAAGCCAAGACAACAGGCTGCAACCTGCTACCCAAGGCAACAAGAACGCAGAAGAGCAGACGTGCATAAAGAATGGGCGGCCAAGAACCTGTACGACCCTCAAATCCCTGCGCCCGAAATGAGCCCTAGACGTCACCAACACAGCAGCAAAAGCTGCAAACGTCCGAACAGCATGGGCGCAAGGACAGACCGCAGGCTGGAAGACTTAAAAACTCTGTGGACGACCTGGGAGACCCGAGCCCTGAAACAGGGAACGAGGGTAACCGGATCAACCTAAATCACATCCCCAGACACGGTGCGCAGGTAACGGCAAAAAAGCGCAACTGGGCAATACAGGACGCACCTCCTGCTGAACCAATCAAGCATCAATTACCCAAGAACCCCTCCAGAAAGCGGCCGTCTCGACCATAGCCAGAAGGACAGAGAAAGGCTGCAAACATACAAACCTACCACCAGTACCAAAGAGCAGAAACCTGAACCGAAGGGGCTACCACAAACTGAGGAAAAGATAAGAAGGCACCCTGATCAAGGACCAGGATGGCTCAGGCGACACATGAGCAGGCCGTAGGTGTAACAAAACACGAGAAAGCATATGAAACGGGGCAGATGTGACGTCCACCCCGAATGCAAGCCGGAGCGGCTCAGCCAGCGCCACACAAAACGAGGCGACAGTAAGAAACATCAAAACTGTAGTCCAGAAAAACCCAAGAAGGACAGGACAACCCGATGCGAAAGAGAAGACAACCTACGAAGTGCAAGAAAAAGTGAATAGAAACACCAGGAACGTCATACTGTCGCCGAGACGAAGCTCGTAGGTGGGACACCATCAACAAAGTCACCTGATCACCACAGAGATGGTGATACCTGTGTCAAAATACCAGATGCAAAGAGCCGAGGAGAAGGCCGAACCAGTCACGTACAGGACCGGTCCGACCTGCCGAAAGAGGTGGAGCCGCGGGAAAAATGCCCCGGGTTTGGACACCTATCAAGCAGCGTCTGAAAATAAAGCTGGGCCGGCCACCAAGGGACCATAAGGACTACTCTTGTGGGAATTGGCTCCAATTGAGCCAGAACCCGAAGCAACAGCTGGACCGGGAGAAGAGGAACAGGTACCCCCACCTCGACCAGTCCTGCCGAAAAGCATCCACCGTGAATGCCTCGCAGGCGAGTAAGGGCACCACATAAAAAAGGGGCGATGCCTAGACCACGCCAACTCGAAGACGTCCATGGCCAGGAGTCCATACGTCCAAAAAAAAAAAAAACAAGAAATGGAAATTAAAAGCCCCAAAGAAACACAACAAGCAAACTGGCAACCAGAGAAAAGCATTGGCCACTTCAGTGTAGCAAGGCAGGCTGCGCCAGCCACAGTGTGCCCCACCCAGCCAATAAATTTTCCTCACCCAGAGCAAGACGGATGGCCCAAGACCCCTGACATACCTCAAGGGTAAAGACTATCTCAGTTAATGAAGTCCTCTAACGGGGAGTGATTCCTGAACATCCCAGGGGAAGATAACCCTGAAACGCAAGGACAGTACTAACAGAGAGAAGTTCACCCTAGGCACATGCAGCTCTGTATACAGGAAGACACCTGGCCAACACCCCAAGCACACTGCTGATACAGCTACACAAGGCAAAATCCAGAATAAGACCTTGAGGCCAGAGGTGACCATCAGCATATCTGTTCAAGAACTGGAGTGGTGGGCTCCCTTCTTCTCCCTTTTGGGGAGGGGTTATCGCTAACGAGTGGAAGTTCTAGTCATATGAAGGGTTGCTTGTTTGGTTTCTTTCAAGAGGAGCTATTTTGATCTTATGGGATGTAGATTACATGGGTTAACCAGACAGTGGTCTATTTTGATTCTCCTACCTTTCCGGGTCCTTTCCCGGTCAATGGCAATTATACGTTAAATGAAAGGTGCTCATAGGCCATTGCTCCCTGCACCTCTGAGGTGACTAGGTTATGACTCATGGTTCCTGGTAGGCATAAGAACTCCTGTGACTGATGACCCCAAACTAATATAGCACATATCAGTTCAGATAGCTTCAGGGAGTCGACAGGGCTCCCCACGGAAAATATGACAAATGTGTAAAGTTTTATTAGTGGAGTCACAGAAACAGATCTCGCTACCTTAAAGACAGTGATAAGTAGGCAATGATAGGGGAGCACATGAATAAACAAACTTATACTGTAGACGCAAGCCAACACACGGGTTATTTTACTGGATCCAATGTCTGTTTGTCTGAAAATTTGTAGATACATATATAGTATACTGTACATGTAATATAAACTATTGAATTCCACTTTTTCCTTCCCTCCAATATTGTGGGCTATACCTGTATACACAGCAATTTATATACAAAATAATGCACAGATCTTTACTGAAACAAAACTGTTGATTGAAATCATACACTCACAAATGTACAATTGTAATTTTTTTATAAAATACATACCAGAATAAGAGTTTCTTCGTTAGATTGAGAAGGTTGAATATCAGCATTTGGCACAGGAACCATTGGTGCGAAGACATTCACAGATACATTTCGCTCAATATTATGAACATGAAGCAAAGTGACAGCAAACCAACTATGTAAAAACACAAGTTGAACAATTAGAAAAAGTTTAACATTAAAGTTAACAGCAATATCACACACAAGATATGAACTAACCTAATTACTAATACTAAACTGTACTAAACAGTATTTGATAAACTTAATAATTGTGATATACAGTACAATATATTTTTTCTTCAGTAGAAATTTTACATATAAAAGTCATTTGTTGGAAGTTTCTCAGTAGCTACCTGGTGCATAACCCTTATGCATTGTGTTGCTAAGGGCTATTTGGCCATTGTCACCGACAGGAGCATAACAAAAAAAAAACAGCGTTGAATGTAATGAAACTCCATTTTCTGGGTGAGCCCCGGAGGCTCCCTGGAACTTATCGGGCTAATGTATGTTATATTAGACCGGGACATTAGCTAAGGAGTTCAGACCTACCAGGGACCAGCGCCAGAACCTGGCCCCTTCAGAGAGGTTTCAGGGAGCAATGGCCCTTGAAAACCCCCTTGTGGTTGGGGTTTTCCTTATCAGCCATTGACCGGGGTCAGGCACCCAGAAAGGTAGGCATGACAAAACAAACCCCACATGGTAAAAACTAAAACAAAAAGCTGAACAGAGAGGTAGAAACTCCCTACAATCCCAAGGAAACAAGCAAACAAGCAAACATCACACTTTACTGCCGCGCCGATAGTCCGGGGAGGGTTCATTGCTGGAACCATGGGGGTTCTCTTCGGTCCTTGCCCCTTTGGGGTTGGTCCCTTTGAGTGGCTTGTCTGCTGGATTCTCAGGGTTTGGCTCTCCGTGCATTTCATGTCCGGGGAGAGTCTTCTGTTCACCGATTGGCCAGTCGTCGCCGACTCATTTCGTTGGCTCTGCCGAACGGATGTACTCCTGGACATGGACATCTTCACGTCGGCGTGGTCTTGGCATCTCCCATTCTATGTGGCGCCCTTCCCCGCCTGCGAGACGTTCACGGTGGATGCCTTTTGGCAGGACTGGACGAGGTGGAGTTACCTGTACCTCTTTCCCAGGTCCAACTGTTGCTTCGGGTTCTGGCTCAGTTGGAGTCTTTACCTAGGAGAGTAGTCCTCGTGGCCCCTTGGTGGCCACGTTGCTTCGGGTTCTGGCTCAGTTGGAGTCTTTACCTAGGAGAGTAGTCCTCGTGGCCCCTTGGTGGCCAGCCCAGTTTTGTTTTCAGACACTGCTTGATCGGTGTCCAAACCCAGGGTGTTTCCCACGGCTCCACCTTTTTCGGCAGGTCAGACCGGTATGGTACATGGCTTGTTTGGCCTTCTCCTCGGCTCTTCGCGTCTGGTCTTTTGACGCGGGTGTATCACCATCTCCATGGTGATCAGGTAGCTTTGTTGATGGTGTTCCACCTGCGAGTTTCGTGTCGGCGACAGTATGAAGTTTCCTGGCATTTCTATTCACTTTTTTTTTGCTCTTCGTAGGTTGTCTTCTCTTTCGCATCATATTGTCTTGTATTGGTTTTTCAGGACCGTTATTTGATGCTTCTTTCTGTCACCTCGTATCGTGTGGTGCTGGCGGTGCCGCTCCAGCTTGCGTTTGGGGTATACATCACATTCGCACCGTTCCATACGCTTTCTCGAGCTTTGTTTCACCTCCAGCCTCCTCATGTGCTGCCTGAGCTGTCCTTGTCCTTGGTCAGGCCGGTGCTCTCTTATCTTTCCTCTCCTCAGTTTGTCGTAGCCCCTTCTGTTCAAGATTGTTTTTCAAAGGTCCTACTTTTGTTAGCATTAGCCTCTGTGGGTTGTTTCGGGGAGCTTCTGGCTCTCCTCCTGTGCAGGGGTTTTCTGCCCTTTTGATACTGGTGGCAGGTTTGTAGGTTTGCAGCCTTCTCCGTCTTTTCTGACGAAGGTAAAGACAGCTTCTTTCCGAAGGGTTTTTTTGGTTATTGATGCTTAGTTGGTTTGGCCGGGGGTGCGTCATGTGTTGTCTGGTTGCGGCTCTTTGCAGTTACCTGCGTGTCATGGCTGGGGTTACGCTTTGGGTTGATTTGGTTTCCCTTGTTCCCTGTTCCAGGGATCGGGTCTTCCAGGTCGACCACAGGGTTGTTAAGTCTAGCAAGCCTGTGGCCTATCCTCGCGCCCGTGCTGTTCGGACGTTTGCAGCTTTGACGCGTGGATTTGGGGGTCGTACAGGGTCCTGGCCACTCGTTCTTTTGTGAGCGTGTCTGCTCCTGTGAGTTTTTGTGTTGCTTTGGGTTGCAGGTTGCTACCTGTTGTCTTGACTTCGTGTTGCGGAGTTTGTAGCGGACGCGTAGCGGGTCAGCCCTTTCTTTTCCTTCTCTTTGGGTATGAAGCTCCATGGAGCCGTAGGGGCTCCCCACAGAAAACTAGCATTGAATGTAATGAAACACCATTGTCTGGGTGAGCCCCGGAAGCTCTCTGACAAACCTCCCTTCCAACGGTCGGCGTTTTTTTCGTGTTTGTTGATGTGTAGCTTCCGAACTGGAGTGCTATACAGCCGGCGGGGTGAGGTCAGGGGGGCCCCTCTCCCTCTCTCAGGGAGGGAGGGTTGCATGGACGAGCGGCGCGGCAGTAGTGTGTTACGTTTGCTTGTTTCCTTGGGATTATAGGGAGTTCTACCTCTCTGTTTGGTTTTTATGGTTAGTTTTTTACCATGTGGGGTTTGTTTTGTTATGCCTACCATTCTGGGTGCCTAACCTCAATCAATGGCAGATACGGAAAACCCCCAACCACAGGAGGGGTTTTCCAGGGCCATTGCTCCCTGAAACCTGTTTGAAGGGGCCAGGTTCTGGCTCATGGTCCCTGGTAGGTCTGAACTTCATAGCTAATGTCCTGGCCTAATATAACATATATTAGTCCAATAAGCTCCAGGGAGCCTCCGGGGCTCACACAGAAAATGACATTTCATTAGATTCAGCACTGGTTTTTTGCCAGAATTTTTCGCCCTATTGCATCTAAAATATGCCGCTTACGATTTTTACTATTTTTCCTGTGATCAGGGAACACAAATAAACACTTTTAAAAGATGAAATAATTTTTTTTTTTTATGTGCCTGTGGGTGTCAAAGCCCAAATCGCCCAGAGCAGCTTAGTGGTTAAGGCACTATGCACAGGGCAGGGGTTAATGCTCTGGTACCTTGGGGCCTCAATAAATGTACCAGGCTTCTGCTACCAGTGTAACCTACCACAGACTATGACCACAATTTTGATTGCTCACAGTGGTGAGGCGAGCTTCAGCAGGCCAGAGATCCACCAAAATCTTAGATTACTGCCCAGAAAGTCACAGGTAAAACAAAACAAACCAGTGCTCTTATGAAAAGGAAAAAAATTAGAAACAAGATAAATAATAGTTGGCAGTGAACCAACAAATCTCATGTCAATTTCCTCAACTGCCACCAGATGGCATTTCAGGTCACCTGAGGTCTTTGTCCACTGACACCCTAACTCACATGATACCTGCAGCATCACAACCTTATGGATAAAAAGGAACAACCTACTTACTGCATTGTTTTTCCATGGCTCATCTCCGAGATCATGCAGAAGGTTGTTTGACTTAGCCAGCCAGCAATCCCCGCTTCAATGGTGTATGGTAGTTTGCTGCTTTGTTGCCTTTCATTGCCAATATATCCATGATAATTATCTAGGCTTAGGGCTTCTGGCAATCTAACAGGAAGGCACCAGTTGAAGGAATAAGGAGGCAGTCTGACTGAGACCCCTGGTGACCTAGCCCACCAACTGGTGGCATCATGCACATCAAAACTGTCGTTTACCAGTAGCAATGAGCAACTGCTTGGTTTGCATCTGAATATTTATTTATGTATGATAGTTTTTACTAATCATTCTGGTATTCGGAAGATCTGTAATTCCCAAACTGCTCCTACCTTGTAGAGAACTAGATTCTATTCCTGGCTCGTGGTAGGTCAGCACGAGTCTCAGAGACCTGGTACACTTCTCAAGTCTTGGCTTTGACAGAGCTATGAAGAGCTAACAAGGGGGGCTTTCAGAAATTGTCTATTGCAAGAGTTGTCTCTGCAACTTTTTAAACAGAAAACTTTAGATGTCTTACCTTTTAGGCATTAACTCAACAAAAAAGTCAATTCCAATGAAAACACTCTGATTTCTCAAAAGGTTTTCAGATGCTCGTGCCTCGTATTCACATTCCTGATAAATATGAAAAATAAAATCAGAGAAGTGATGTAACTGTAATTAACATTATATAATAAATAAAATACATATCCTCCATAATTTCATAAATTTATAAGACAAATTATAAAATGAATAAACCATACCATAAACATTGAGATGTAAATAAACTGATTGTTGAATGTCATGCAGAAAATCCTAAACAATACACTATAACAAATTAATCTATCCTTATGTGGGTATAAAGGCTACAAATTAAAAGCCAATTCTGATGATAGGCCCCACTGTAGCTCAACTGTAAGAAAGTTGGCAGGAAATGAGCGCATCAGTTGTGGAAGTTCTGTTTGGCCAATTGGGGACCAGAGCCAGAACCTGGCCTTCCCTCGCTGAGGCACAGGAAGTAAGTGACAATGTGCCACGCCATTAGAAAGACTCTCCAGAAAGTCAGTGAAGCATAACAGACAACTAGAGGTTTCAGAGAAAACAAAGCCTCAAAACTGCCAGATTTCACAAACAATTCACAGAGAATAAGAGAATCACTTAAACTAGTTGAAACTCATTAGTACAGATTACCACCAGCAGGCAGCCTAGCCCCAGCCCTCAGTCAGCTCCTTATCTCAGTTTTGTTGTTGATGTGTTGGACTATAGTTAAGCCTATACTCTGCCAGTCATGGGCAAGCCGCCATCACTTCAAGCAAAGTGCTGGCTATCCTTGGGCTTTGTTCTGCAGCGGCCATCCTGGAAACACAAACCGTAACTGTCTCTATTTTCTGCTTGTTACAACTTGTAATAAAATTGTTACATCTTGGCTTAACGTGTTTATGACGTATTAGAACGTTGTTACAACTTGATATATTGGTTGTTATAACTGGTTAGGAAGTGTTAAAACTTGTTCGAACGTTGTACCAGCGTCTTAGTTTCAGTGTGTGTTTAGCGGGCATTTGCTTAATGTATTGTTCCTTAATTTAGTGCTAGATTCACATGAGTGTTTTTGATCTAGCTTGTGTGAGCTTGGCTCTTGCTGGGTTTTGGCCTGCATATGCTCAGGGGGTTTTCTTCCCTGGGTGCCCACTAACAATGCCCTTGCACAGTCAGTTATTTTCTCTGATGTGTTCAGGAGTTTGTCTCTGAGAGGCCTGGCCATTGGGGTGGAAAGCCTTGCTTAACCACTTAACTGCGCCAACCAAGTATTCTTGGTCGGCGGGAAACTGCGCCAAGAAAACTCTTTTTGATTTTTCGTATCCATACTAAATGTGTGCAAGGTTGGTTGTGTACAAAATGGACTCTTAGGACCTAAAGTGAGAGGCAGCGATCTTGGAAAAAAATCCCAGAATGCCCTTGGGCTGTTGGCTGGGTTAGTACTGAGTGAGCAACCATGGGTGGCACACGCTTCTCTGGCTCCCAAATAGCTGTCCGACGCGGTGTTGAAAGATCGCGCATTGTCGGTGAAATTTAAACCTTATTGTTTGAAGAACATAAGGGGTCATAATATTGTATCATCTAAATATCAATCTATTTAGATGATACATAGATGAATCATATTCTGCATTCAGTGATGATGCATCTGATACAAGTAGCATAGATGAACAGTATTAGCGGCTTCCTTGTGGTGTTTTCCATAGATAATTTCAAGAATAGCTCAATCTCTTCTTGACTGACGGACATTCTTTGAGGCTGGTTGAATCTCTTCCAGACTGATGGACACTCTTTGAAGCTGGCTGAATCTTTTCCTGTGTGGGACCATACAAAGTGGTCTTTTCACGACTACCTTACAAAGTGATCTTTTCCTGTAATCTTTTCAAGACTACCTTACATTTTACAAGCTTGGCTACATACCACCTACAGGTACTAATGCCAATGGTGTACATGAGTGTGTTATTTGCAAGCACACAGAACGAAGAAACAGGAATTGAAATCTATCTGTACCTGGTGCAATGAGAGCGAAGTCGTGCTGTGTACCATGGGCCACTTTTTGATTATTACTCAAATTCTGGTGAAACTGTACACATTGTAATTTTAGTGAATTTTTAACAAGTAATATTGCGATAATAAACATTTATTGTGGACACATTACTGACACATGTATCACAGTTCCATGGAATATTATGAACGTTCTACTGTGTACATATTGTAAAGGACACAAATATGCATCATATACGATAAAAATAACAAAAATATACAAACAAATAAAACCGCATTGGAAATACATAAAACAAATAATTGAAAATATATTTGTGGCAACACCCGGTGCTTGAATGGCCCGCGTGAACGTGTCTGGGCGATTCACGCATGGGCGACCAGGCTCTGATGACATCACAGTGCACCTTGTCCACGTCCCAACAGCCAAAGTAAGTGGAATTTGGTATTTATTTTTACATAGACATGTTCAGGAAAGGGAATTTATTATTTTACAAAGAAAAAATAATTTTTTGGGAACACTTTATTTCATGCGCACCGGGGGAATTTCACAATTTCACAATTTCAAGAATGGCATTTAGACACTTGTGCAAGGAATCATTCAGAACTTTGTATACCACCTATGTCAGACCAATCCTGGAGTATGCAGCCCCAGCATGGAGTCTATATCTAGTCAAGCATAAGACCAAACTGGAAAAAGTTCAAAGGTTTGCCACCAGACTAGTACTCGGGCTGAAAGGTATGAGCTGCGAGGAGAGACTACGGGAATTAAACCTCACATCACTAGAAGGCAGAAGAGTTAGGGGGGGGATATGATCACCACGTACAAGATTCTCAGAGGAATTGACAGGGTAGATAAAGACGGGCTATTTAACACAAAGGGCACACGCACTAGTGACACAGGTGGAAACTGAGTGCCCAAATGAGCCACAGAGATAATAGAAAGAATTTTTTTAGTGTCAGAGTAGTTGACAAATGGAATGCATTAGGCAGTGATGTGGTGGAGGCTGACTCCATACACAGTTTCAAGTGTAATTACCTAAGTGTAGTTACAGGATGAGAGCTACGCTCGTGGTGTCCCGTCTCCCCAGCACTCTTTGTCATATAATGCTTTGAAATTACTGACGGTTTTGGCCTCCACCACCTTCTCACTTAACTTGTTCCAATCGTCTACCACTCTGTTTACAAAAGTGAATTTTCGTATATTTCTCTGGCAGCTTTGTTTCGTTAGTTTAAATCTATGACTTCTTGTTCTTGGAGACCCGGAACAGATAGATATGATAGAGCCCAATAGGCTCAGGAACCTGTACACCAGTTGATTGGCAGTTGAGAGGCGGGACCAAAGAGCCAGAGCTCAACCCCTGCAAGCACAAACAGGTAAGTACAATAAACTCGGCGCGGCACGGTGGTTAACAATAAGGTTTGAATTTCACCGACAGTGTGATCTTTGAACACCGCGTCAGACAGGTGTTTGGGAGCCAGAGGCACGTATGCCATCCATGGTTGCTCATTCAGTACTAACCCAGCCAGCAGCCCTAGGGCATTCTGAGAATTTTTTCCAAGATGGCTGCCTCTCACTGGAGGTCCTAAGAGTCTATTTTGTACACAACCAACCTCGCACACATTTAGAATGAGTACGGAAAAATAAAAAAAGAGTTTTCTTGGCGCAATTTTCCGCCGACCGAGAATAATCGGCTGGCGCAATTTAGTGGTTAAGAAACATGGAGCAGTCTATCTGCCAAACATCAAACAAACTTTTTGCTATACAAAAAAATGAAAAAAATTTGAACAAATTTGAAGAAAGAAAAAGTCATAAAAGTTTATTCAGTGTATGTAAAGTAGGCTGCTCCATTATTTAAAACATCAAATATCATATTGATGTTTTTCGGTGGTAGAACGGATTATTTCTATTTACATTCTTTTCAATCGGGAACTTCGTTTTGAATGATGTCAATTTCACATGACGACCACGGCATCGGAACGGATTAAAGTCGTTATTTGAGGTTCCACTGTACTGTATATACATTTATTATAATAATAATTTAATTACAGTATAAAGTGTGGCTTTGATAATTCTCTGACTTTAGGGATGACTTCTCTGATCCCCAAGCTCTCATCACATAGCAGAGTCAGATTCTGGTTATCTGCTAATAGGCAAGAGTGGGTCTCTGACTCTTCAATAGGATAAAGAATTATCAAAGCAGCACTTTATACTGTAATTAAATTATTAAAATACAGAACATCATACTCATAACTTCACAAATTTTGGAGTACTGTATATTAAAATTAGGACTTTCTTACCTGCAATACTTTTTGAGCTCCAGACCAATCACGAGTTTCATTTGGGTATTTACAGTTTGTGTCTTCCAACAACCTATAGCAAAAAAATATGAGAATGTACATCTTTGTCCACACTGTTGTAATGCCCTAAAATGCCCATAAAAACAATGCCCTAAAATTATTTGTACTGAATTACAAATTATCATTACAGCTTAGTATCATTATAGATACTAAGCAGTTTTCCTTAGAAGACCCTCTGACAAAGAAAGAAAGAACAATAGTGACATTATATCAATAAAATATAAGGTACAGTAATTTGTGCTGGGCTCCATCTTATGTTGGAATCCAAGGAAATCAAGTTGATAAAGAAATGATATGATCCATCTCAGAACCAAGCACATGTAGTAACCCAATTCCATGTTTAAATGTTCTCATATTCAGCAGAGAGCATCTTCATTTTAATAGGGAATTAAGTTGAATTTATCAAACAAACAATGTAATGGACAAAAATACTTTCTTCCTTTAAGTATTAATTTAGAATTGGAAAACTTCACTAGTAATGTACTGAAGTCCACTTATTTGTAATCACCTTCAGGCTTCAGTCACAGACATTTATTACTCTACAAACTAAACATCAGAATATATAAAAGAATGGGCACAAGCAATATAGGATAACTTTCTAAGAATGAACTGCCGTGAAGTTGAGCATAGCAATGAGAAAAATTATATAGCTAATTCAAAATTGTATGTTAATTACAATAAAAATACAAGACGGACCTTCAACTTATGCTGTATAGGAAGGGATTACAAAACTTATGACCCCTAAGAGCCTGACTTAGAATAGAGAACCTCAATATTCCAACACCACAAAGAGGATGATAATAACTTGTCACCCATATGAGTACAGTACAGGAAAAAATATCAGCAGCATACAAATGTTTACACTATTAGAAAATGAAATTAACACAGCCACGTAACAGGGGTTGAAAAAAACCAGCGTTGAATGTAATGAAATGCCTTTTTCTGGGTGAGCCCCGGAGGCTCCCTGGAGCTTATCGGGCTAATGTATGTTATATTAGACCAGGACATTAGCTAAGGAGTTCAGACCTACCAGGGACCAGTGCCAGAACCTGGCCCCTTCAGAGAGGTTTCAGGGAGCAATGGCACTGGAAAACCCTCTTGTGGTTGGGGTTTTCCTTATCTGCCATCAACCGGGGTCAGGCACCCAGAAAGGTAGGCATGACAAAACAAACCCCACATGGTAAAAAACTAAAACAAAAAACCGAACAGAGAGGTAGAAACTCCCTACAATCCCAAGGAAACAAGCAAACAAGCAAATATCACACTTTAGTGCTGCGCCGATTGTCCGCACAGCCCTCCCCACCCAGAGAGGGGGAGGGGGGAGTCCCGGACCTACCGCGCCGGCTGCCAAGCTCCAGTTCGGAAGCTAAGCTTCAACCAACGCAAAAAAACCGCCAACCGGTGGGAGGGAGGGTTGCCAGGGAGCCTCCAGGGCTCACCCAGAAAAAGGCGTTTCATTACATTCAACGCTGGTTTTCTGTGGGGAGCCCCTACGGCTCCCTGGAGCTTCATACCCAAAGAGAAGGAAAAGAAAGGGCTAACCCAGGAGGCGGCTGCCACAAACTTTGCAACGTGAACCAGAGACAACAGGATGCAACCTGCGACCCAAGGCAACAAGAACGCACAGGAGCAGACGCGCATAAAGAATGGGCGGCCAAGAACCTGTGCGACCCTCAATTCCCTGCACCCGAAATGAGCCGTAGACGTCACCAACACAGCAGCAAAAGCTGCAAACGTCCGAACAGCACGGGCGCAAGGACAGACCGCAAGCTGGAAGACTGAAAAAAACTCTGCGGACGACCTGGGAGACCCGAGCCCTGAAACAGGGAGCGAGGGGAACCGGATCAAAACAAAGCGCATCCCCAGATACGGTACGCAGGGAACGGCAAAAACGCAACTGGACAACACAGGACGCATCCCCGGCCAAACCAATCAAGCATCAATAACCCAAGAACCCCTCCAGAAACCAGCCATCTCGACCATCGCCAGGACGGAGAAAAGCTGCACACATACAAATCTACCACCAGTACCAAAGAGCAGAAACCTGAACCGAAGGGGCTACCACAAACTGAGGAGAAGATAAGAAAGCACCCTAATCAAGGACCAGGACGGCGCAGGCGACACATGAGCAGGCCGGAGGTGAAACAAAACACGAGAAAGCGTACAAAACGGGGCAGATGTGACGTCCACCACGAATGCAAGCCGGAGTGGCTCTGCCAGCGCCGCATAAAACAAGGCAACAGTAAGAAAACATCAAATAACTGTAGTCCAGAAAACCCATGAAAGGACAAGACAACCCGATGCGAAAGAGAAGACAATATACAAAGAGCAAGACAAAGTGCATAGAAACACCAGGAACGTCATACTGTCGCCAAGACGAAGCTCGCAGGAGGGACACCGTCAACAAGGCCACCTGAACACCACAGAGATGGTGATACCCGCATCAAAATACCAAACGGGAAGAGCCGAGGAGAAGGCCGAACCAGTCGCGTACAGGACTGATCCGTCCTGCCGAAAGAGGTGGAGCCGCGGGAAAACGCCCCGGATTCGGACACCTTTCAAGCAGCATCTGAAAATAAAGCTGGGCCGGCCACCAAGGAACCATAAGGACTGCTCTCGTGGGAATGGGCTGCAACCGAGCCAGAACCCGAAGCAACAGCTGGACCGGGAGAAGAGGAACAGGTACCCCCACCTCGACCAATCCTACTGAAAAGCATCCAACGTGAACGCCTCGCAGGCGGGTAAGGGTGCCACATAAAATGGGTGACGCCTAGACCACGCTGACTTGAAGAACGTCCATGGCCAGGAGTTCATACGTCCGACAAAGTCAACAAAACGAGTCTGCAAAAACTGGCCAATCAGCGAACAGAGGAATGAACTGAGACAGCTGTCCGCCAGGACGCAGGATACACCCCGGACATGAACCTCACGGTTAGCCAAACCCCGAGAATCCAGCAAACGAGCCACTACGGAACCAACCCCAAAGGTCAACACCTAAGAGAAACCCTGTGGTTCCGGCAAGAACCGCCAGAGAACAGTCTGAACGGAGCTGAATGGTAGAGCACCGAGTGACCCAAACGCTCCGAAGCGCAAACCAGACAGCCATGAACTCCCGAACCGTGCTGTGAGCCCGACGGACGGACAGACTCCACCATCCCCAACCGACCTGGTGAGCACTGGTTACAAAGCCCCAGCCGAGAGATGACCTGTCCGTGAACACATCGAGCAAAGGCTCGGGGAGGTGCCAAGGCACGGAACCCCGAAAAACCCCAAAGAGGATGCTGGTGACGCAGCACCAACACAAGATCCCCAGAGGAACAAACCTAACAAAAGCAAGAGGCGGAAGGGGAGTCTCCGAAGGAACCAAACAGACGCCGAAGTCAAACCCAACCCCGTGGGCAGACCAGCACTTTGAAGTTTAGACTCCCGCATAACTGCTCAAACAACCGCTGAGCAACCCAGGACCCCCTCATGTACAGCTGAAGGCGGGACCACAGCCGCAGTAACACTTCTGGAGGGAAAGACAAGGAGTGGCCCAATAGCCCTAAACAAGGCCCAGGTCCGAACCCGGGACGGAAACAGATGGAATGGCCTCCAGATTACCAGGAAACCAAATCCGGTGATCTGGAAAGAACCACACCCCTGGCGAGCAGACAAGCGGACTGACTGGGAGCCCACACTAGCCAGTCATCGAGGTAGGCCAGACACCGAATCTCAAGCAGACTCAGACAGGGTACTAAGATCCGGTAAAAGATGCAAAAAATACACCAAGTGCCAATTACAAAATAGGGAAGGCAACAAAAGCAGCAAACCTGAAGCCCCACCACCAACTGTGCCAGTCCCGGAAAACTGGAGAGGAACGTGCCAAGAAGTGACCTGGAGGTCCAGGGCCACCATCCAGGCACCCGGCCCCAACAGAAGCCGGACAGGAGACAACAGTCCACCAAGGAGGGCATAGAATCCAAGGCGCAGACTGAAGAAGTCCAGAAGAACCGCAGATGCGAAAGGCCCATGACTACAAAGAGCAGACAGGAACCCCAGAAGGATTGGTGGATCGACCACGTCCAATGCACCCACTAAGATGACATGACGAAACGCAGGGGAAGAAGCCCACCCCGCCAGCTCTGAACCCCCCCAAGGGGGAGAAACCGTCCACCGACACCATCAGAGGCCGGAAGACAACCAAAAGTGCCCACCAACAGCAGGACCATGCAAGAGTCAACAGAGCAAGCTGCTCCCCCAGCACCCCGTCAACAGAGAAGGGAACAGAGCCCCTTCGGAAAGAAAAAGTGCACACACACATACACATTATGTATATACACATACATATACATATACACACACACACACACACACACAAGGTATGTGACACACACGTGTGTATACACATGTGCACACACACACAGCGTACACATGTACATGCATACACACACACATACACTTTAAAAGAAAAGTACAAGTCGCCGACCAGTGGGAAAATTATGAACATTTACATATGAATTATGAACATATTTATGATTATGAGCATTTACATTTGGAAGCATATATGGCTTTTCAGTTAATAGTGTTAGATAATGGAGCATTCAATACATTAGAAAAGCCTTGAGGAGGTTATAGACATGAACACCCTTTAACCACTGTACTGCACAAAGTGTTTTTTGGTGCTCTGAGAGTTGTGCTATTTATTTTTTAATTAGGCTACATTTTGACATTAAATTTACCTGAATATTTATAAAAACAACGAAAATATGTCCTTGACAATTGCACTAAAAAATTTTTGCAGAAACTAGGTGCGAAGTGCAGTGGTTAAGGTGTTCTTTATTACTTCTAAAAAATTTCACCAGGGGCTTACACTGCCTAATTTCAATAAGAGCCTTGTTTGAACCATAATACATTAGTTGTAAGCATCAAGACAATAGGTAAAATCAATCTCAAAATATCACAAAGAAATCAATAGAAATACATCCAGTAAAATCATTAAGGTATCAAAACTAGGGTTAGCTAATTACCAGATACTGTATGCTTTGATCCATAAAAAGTTCTTAAATCAAGTAGTACACTGCAATTAGAAGCAACAATTTAAATATACTGTACTCAGAACACACACACAAAGTGAGTGACTTACCTAACATTAAGTCCTCCACTACGCAGCACCTCCAGAATTCTATTTCCAACTCTCTTTGAATTTGCTAGCACACCAACTTCTTCTTCTTTAAAATCCAAGAACTGAAGGTCTGGGGGAGGTATGGATTCTGGTTGCTCTGGCTCAACATCTGGAATTCTTGCTACTGAACCATGTATTCTGGGTTCAACAATGGTTTCTGTTAAGCCAACAGATTTCAGTATTAGTCTTATTTGACATTGTTTGTCATCTTTGCTACTCCCTACTTTTTTAGGAGGCCAATTTTGGCCTCTAAAATTGTCTTAATTTTCCTTTTACCTAAATATACAGTACCTTGTTCCAATGCTTTAACCCCTCAACTGCTCGGCTTCCAAATATGACTCCCCCCCCCCCAATGCGCAGGAAATAATTTCTCTGGAAAAAATTATTTTTTGTTTGGAAAGTGTCAAAAACCCTTCCCTAAGTATGGGTATAGTAACAGAAGGTCGAAATTGTATGTACTTTGGCTGCTATGGTTCATAAGTTTGTGCGTAATGTCATCATTTCCTGGTCACTCGTGGCATACGCCCCAGGATGCAGGATGCATGAGTTGCTGCGAATATATTTTTGTTCATTTTTTGCGCACAGTTCCAAATACATTTATTTGCTTTTTTGTGCCAATCCTATGTATAATTAACATATACACTATATTATTGCAATAGAACATCCGTATTGTCCGAGGACACTGTGTTACATGCATGACACATGTACACATATGTTGCACATATTTCCCATGTGTCATGCTAATTTATGTATAAATACAATCTATTTACATACTATACACTATCACACACTATATACATTCACCATGAACACACTCAGAACTCCGCGAATATCAGCTGCCACACCCTCACTCCTCCAACATCCAGTGACTCCCTCACTCCTCCAACATCTTACTCACCAACATTGCTCCTCCCACCATACTGTTATTGTTTTCATTACACTATTTATACATGTTATGTAGACTTATCTACATGTTTTATTCACCAGAACTATGCAAGTAAGCCGGTATTGTGTCCAAACTTTACAGTGGCCACCATACACTGCATGAGAAAGCACACAGCAGCCAGCATATGATGCTACAATTATGTCACCTCCCTCACCAAAATAGCTCCTCCCAACCTACTCCTGTTGCTGTTATTACACTATATACACACATTGTATATACCCATGTACAAATGTGTTCGTGGCCGACAACAAACTGCACAACTTTTATTTTATTTATTTATTTATTTATGCATATACAAGAATGTACATTGGGAATGTGAGGATACATAATATGGTAATTACAGTCTTGTAATTGTAACAACTGGCTTACGACGACCGAAAGAACCTTGAGCCTTTGCACGACCCTTCTGGGCAGATCAACCACAGCACCCCTCCCCCCCCCCTTCGGAGAACCAACAAGTCCGACATAGGCCGACAACTAGACGAAGCCGCCTGCAGAAAATGCACCACCACAGACTTTGCAAACAGTAATGGACTAAAATCAGCGTTGAATGTAATGAAACGCCATTTTCTGGGTGAGCCCCGGAGGCTCCCCTGAGCTTATCGGGCTAATGTATGTTATATTAGACCGGGACATTAGCTAAGGAGTTCAGACCTACCAGGGACCAGCGCTAGAACCTGACCCCTTCAGAGAGGTTTCAGGGAGCAATGGCCCTGGAAAACCCCCTTGTGGTTGGGGTTTTCCTTATCTGCCATCGACCGGGGTTTGCACCTAGAAAGGTAGGCATAACAAAACAAACCCATTGGGCATTGGGCATAGGCATAACAAACCCAAACCCATAATCTCATTTAACTACCATTGTGTACTTTAGCTCTGACTTTCCTTTCAAAAGGTTATAACTTTATTTAAAAAAAAAAATTGTCATCTTTATTATTGTCTTTTTTCTTTTTACTCCCATGTTCCATAGTACACTGGCTTTGCCTGTGTCCTCTAGTATTAACTTCATTATCCAGTGTTCCTGAGTGTATCTCTATTTAAACTACCTCATTTTGTTTTAGTGTAACTTTAGTATTCAACTATAGTGTACTTATAATAGTAGAGTAAGTAAGCTTTTCATATTATAGATCTCATAATTGCTTTTTTACTTTTTTGGTCATCTATTGTTATTAATTACAGTGGAACCTCTATTAACGAGTAATTACCTAAGTGTAATTACCTAAGTGTAGTTACAGGATGAGAGCTACGCTCGTGGAGTCCCGTCTTCCCAGCACTCTTTGTCATATAACGCTTTGAAACTACTGACGGTCTTGGCCTCCACCACCTTCTCACTTAACTTGTTCCAACCGTCTACCACTCTATTTGCGAAGGTGAATTTTCTTATATTTCTTCGGCATCTGTGTTTAGCTAGTTTAAATCTATGGCCTCTTGTTCTTGAAGTTCCAGGTCTCAGGAAGTCTTCCCTGTCGATTTTATCAATTCCTGTTACTATTTTGTACGTAGTGATCATATCACCTCTTTTTCTTCTGTCTTCTAGTTTTGGCATATTTAATGCTTCTAACCTCTTCTCGTAGCTCTTGCCCTTCAGTTCTGGGAGCCACTTAGTAGCATGTCTTTGCACCTTTTCCAGTTTGTTGATGTGCTTCTTAAGATATGGGCACCACACAACAGCTGCATATTCTAGCTTTGGCCTAACAAAAGTCATGAACAACTTCTTTAGTATATCGCCATCCATGTATTTAAATGCAATTCTGAAGTTAGAAAGCATTGCATAGGCTCCTTGCACAATATTCTTAATGTGGTCCTCAGGTGATAGTTTTCTATCTAGAACCACTCCTAGATCTCTTTCTTTATCAGAATTCTTTAAAGATTTCTCACATAATATATAGGTTGTGTGGGGTCTATGTTCTCCTATTCCACATTCCATAACATGACATTTATTAACATTAAATTCCATTTGCCAAGTGGTGCTCCATATACTTATTTTGTCCAGGTCTTCTTGAAGGGCATGACAATCATCTAAATTTCTTATCCTTCCTATTATCTTAGCATCATCAGCAAACATGTTCATATAATTCTGTATACCAACTGGTAGATCATTTATGTACACAATAAACATCACTGGTGCAAGAACTGAACCCTGTGGTACTCCACTTGTGACATTTCTCCATTCCGATACATTGCCTCTGATTACTGCCCTCATTTTTCTATCAGTCAGAAAATTTTTCATCCATGATAGAAGCTTACCTGTCACCCCTCCAATATTTTCCAGTTTCCAGAACAACCTCTTATGTGGAACTCTGTCGAAAGCCTTTTTTAGGTCCAGATAGATGCAGTCAACCCAGCCATCTCTTTCCTGTAATATCTCTGTGGCCCGATCATAGAAACTGAGTAAATTCGATACACAGGATCTTCCTGATCGAAAACCATACTGTCTGTCTGATATTATATCATTTCTCTCCAGGTGTTCTACCCATTTAGTTTTGATTAGCTTTTCCAATACTTTCACTATTACACTTGTCAATGATACAGGTCTATAATTGAGGGGGTCTTCCCTGCTGCCACTTTTGTAGATTGGAACTATGTTAGCCTGTTTCCACATGTCTGCTACGATTCCTGTACACAGGGATGCCTGAAAGATCAGGTGAAGTGGAATGCTGAGCTCAGATGCACATTCTCTCAGAACCCATGGTGAAACGCCATCTGGGCCAGCTGCTTTGTTCCTCCCGAGCTCCTTGAGCATTTTTTCCACTTCGTCTCTAGACACCTCTATGTGTTCTATGTTGTTCTCTGGAATTCTTATTGTATCTGGTTCCCTAAAGATTTCATTTTGTACAAACACACTTTGGAACTTTTCGTTTAGTGTTTCACACATTTCCTTTTCATCTTCCGTGAATCTATTTCCCATTTTCAACCTCTGAATATTATCCTTTACCTGCAATTTGTTGTTTATGAATTTATAGAATAGACCTGGTTCTGTTTTACATTTGTGGCTCTATTAACGAGTTTTTCCAGTAACGAGCAAGCCACTCGCAGCAAATTTGTCTCTATTGACGAGCTCGCCTCTATTAACGAGTGAAACCACATGGTGCTTCCTAGCGTCTCGCGGGTTCTCGCAAATTCTCGGACGCCTCCGACGCCAGTGTTGTTGTTGTATCTCACACGACAAGCATCCCTCTGGATATATTTGAGCTTTACTTTGGGTTTTTAGTGGTTTTGCGACTACAATTTGTAACACACGATGTCTCCAAAGAAGCTGCTTGCTAAAGATAGTGTTGTCAAGAGAAAGAAAGACACAATTACTGTGGATTTAAAGAAGGAAATTATAGCAAAGCATGAGTGTGGTGTCTGTGTGATTGATCTCACAAGGAAGTATGGCAGGTCCTCATCAACAATTTACACCATTAGTAAGGGAATGAGGAGGTAAGGGAGGATGCTGCCTCTTCCACTGAGATCAGGGAAGTGTTTGGAATGTTTGAAAAGGTGAACGCATTCTTGGAAAAGCTGCCCTGATAAAGCAGTGAGAACCCGGTGTGTGAAAATGTTTAATTAATTTATCACTTTGTGATAACACTTTATGAAAGTGTTATCACTTTCGCAGGTATATGTCGCTTGAACGTGACACTTTTTTCTCTTGAATGCACCCAAACACCGCGCTCAAGTATCATTTGAGCAAATATTTCTATAAAATCCAATTCTTATCCGATCGACTTGGGGATTGTATACATGTTTGCCATGAAATTTCCGTTTTCTTTAATAACCACATTGCCTATTTGAGAAAACGGCATTGTATTGTATCTTCGTGGTAAGACTATTATATTGTTGACACAACGAGTGTAATCAACATAGTTTTTTATTTGGTGCTGGTCTAACGCATCCTTGTGTGACATTTGAAATGAAATTTGGGTGAAATTCCCAAGAAGAGAGAGTCCGCCTGACTCAGAGGTGGATTCTCCTTCCACACCATAACCCCTCTCATCCTTCCCACCTCCCCATCGTCTCCCTGAAGCCATCAACAACTCTTCATAAGGTAAAGTAAATATTAAAACACTACAACAAAACATTTATATTTACATGTGCAATATTATATTTACATAAAAAAAGTCATACAAGTATGGATGTTTTTGGGAGTGGAACGGATTAAATTTATTTCCTTTATTTTAAATGGGGAAATTTGTTTCCAAAGACGAGTTTTCCAGGTAACGAGCTCGGTGCCAGAACGGATTAAACTCGTTAATAGAGGTTCCACTGTATTCTAGTTCATTTTTTACATTCCTAAGTTCCCATTAAGTTTTAATTACTTAAATTACCATTAAGTTTATATTACTTTAGAATTTTGTATTCTACTTTTTCTTTGTAACCCAGGTTGCCTATCTCAACCACCATGAGAAACAATGGGCAGAGTTTCTTTCACCCTATGCCCCTGTTACCTAGCAGTAAAATAGGTACCTGGGTGTTAGCCAGCTGTCACGGGCTGCTTCCTGGGAGTGGAGGCCTGGTCGAGGACCGGGCCGTGAGGGACACTAAAAGGCCCGAAATCATCTCAAGATAACCTCAAGATAACCATTGCTCCATTGTGCTCTTTTGCTTTGCCTGTGCAATTTTGATCATTAGTGCAAATAATTACTTACAGTGTACCTGAAAGTACTTTTAAGCAACCTACCTCATTTTTGTGTATAGTTTTATATATATATTTTTTTCATAGCTAGTTCTTGTATCATTGTCTTTTTGGCTTCTCTGTAAAACAGCCCTCTTATGCAAACTATTATAGATCCAGACCTTAACCTCTTATCTAGTTAGGGGTTATCTCCTAGTTATCTATCTAGTTAACCTCTTATCTAGTCTAGCTTAGGGAGTCGGTCGGCCGAGCAAACAGCACGCTGGACTTGTGATCCTGCGGTCCTGGGTTCGATCCCAGGCGCCGGCAAGAAACAATGGGCAGAGTTTCTTTCATCCTATGCCCCTGTTACCTAGCAGTAAAATAGGTACCTGGGTGTTAGTCAACTGTCACGGGCTGCTTCCTGGGGGTGGAGGCCTGGTCGAGGACCGGGCCGCGGGGACACTAAAAAGCCCCGAAATCATCTCAAGATAACCTCAAGATAGTATCTATGACAATCAGCACTTTAATGATCAAAATAGCAGATATTACACAGCACATGATGTAAACAATGTTTTAGCGTGTAATCACAATGTTTCTGTAATAAACTTGAATGTAAGATCTCTTTGCAAGCACTTTGATGATGTTAATGCCCTGATTCAAACAGTTGACAACAAATTCACTTTTATTGTGTTTACTGAAACGTGGTTAAAAGAGGACACTTCTCAACTCTACAGCATACCAAACTACTCAGCCATTCACAACTGTCGTCCTATACAAAGAGGTGGTGGTACTTCTCTTTACTACCACCATGCACTGACTTGCTTATAAGTAATTAAATCTAGAGATCCTTATGGAGCGTATATATTTGCCTCTTTCAGAGTCAAGGGTAACGATGCTGTCTTGACTGTGGGAGCAGTCTACAGGGTTCCTAACACTGATGTGACTGAATTTAACTCAAACCTTAGAAATCTTATACTAGAGAACCGACTGAACAAAAACCACATAATTATTTCTGGTGACTTTAACGTTGACCTCTGCGAGCCTGATAACTCTCCTGCTGCTAGTTTCCTCAACTGTATGAATTCCTGCTTCCTCATACCCGTAATCACTAGACCTACTAGAATCACTGACAGTACTGCCATGGCTCTTGATCACATCTGGACCAACATAACCTCTCCACTTACTTCAGGGATAATCATCGATAGCACTACAGACTATTACCCCACATTTCTCCTAACCAACATTAACAAACCACCTCTAGAGGCAAGGGAGATAAGCTTTAGGCTGCACAATGAAACTGCTATAGGCAATTTTATAGCTGCTGCTGCTAATATCAACTGGCAATCTGAATTAGGGAACATAGGGGACATCAATCTAGCAGTGCAATCATTTCTTCAAAAAACTCATAGCCTTTATAACACCCACTGTCCTATGCTAAAGAAACAAGTCACAACTAAAAGGCTAAACAATCCTTGGCTGACAAAGGGGATACTTAAATCCATTAATAAAAAACATGACCTCGAGAAGAAGTATAGGTTAGGAATCGTCTCCAAAGAATTCTCAAAGAATTACTCATCATTACTATCTAAAATAATTGGGAGAGCCAAAATTAAATACTATGAAGACAAATTTACCCACACAAAGGGCAATATTAGGAAAACATGGAGCACAATTTCTCAAATATTGGGATCAAAGAAGATTATAAATAATAAACCAATACTCCTATCAAATAATGATGGTCTGCTTTCAGCCTCTGACACTGCTCTTGAGTTCAATAGATTCTTCTCTTCCATTGGGTCATCCCTTGCAAATGATATTCCATTGTCCAGTACTAATATTCAGGACTATCTTACAGGAAACTATCCACAGTCTCTGTACCTAATGCCTACTAATTCCACTGAAGTTACTGACATAATCCTTTCCCTTAAAACTAAGTCTAGTGCCCTTGAGGAGATATTAACACTTATTTACAAAAAAGCCTCCAGATTTTTAGTTCCTACCATTGCATTGCTCTTCAACAAGTCACTTGAACTCCAAACCTTTCCAGATATTCTAAAAAAAGCGAGAGTAACCGCAGTCCACAAATGTGGTGATCCCACTGATGTTAACAACTTCAGACCTATATCAACTCTGCCAAACTTATCAAAAATATTTGAAAACTAATCTATAAGCAGCTTTACTCTTATCTAGGCAAACTCAATACACTTAGCTCTTGTCAACATGGCTTCAGACCCCAAAAAAGCACTAACGATGCACTCTCCTCTTTCTCATCTACATTAATGACCTTCCAAATGCCTCCCAACACCTCAAACCAATTCTATTTGCTGACGACACAACCTTCATTTACTCCAGTCCTGACCCCCTTGCTCTAAATGCCACAGTAAATACTGAGCTAAATAAAGTCCATCTTTGGCTAACTGCCAACAAACTCACCCTTAACATTGACAAAACTTTCTATTTTCCGTTTGGCAATAAATCCTCTAATCAAATAAATCTCAGAATTAACAATACCCAAATTTGTAACAAATTAGATGGCAAATTCCTTGGCGTTCTCATTGACCACAAGCTGAATTTCCAGGGACACATTCTAAATATATCAAAAAAAGTTTCAAAAACTGTTGGCATTCTTTCTAAGATTAGATATTACGTACCCCGCCATGCCCTGGTGACGCTCTATTACTCCCTCATCTATCCATATCTCAACTATGGTATTTGTGCTTGGGGTTCTACTACCCAAAATCATTTACGTCCTCTAATTACTCAACACAAAGCTGCCATTAGGACAATATCCAACTCTGGCCCCAGACATCACTCGGTACCCCTACTCAAATCTCTGAATATGTTAGATATTAAGTCACTGCACATTCTCTCATGTGTGTTATACATATATAAAATGCTGAACTGTAATGCCAATCCTGACCTCAAAAGCTTCATTGAAGGTTGTAACAGAACCCATGAGCACCACACCAGAAATAAATTCAGTTTTGATATTCCAAGAGTGCGACTTAATCAAACTAGAAATGCTCTACAAATCAAGGGACCCAGAATGTGGAATGACCTTCCCAACCATGTTAAAGACTGTACCTCTCTCAACCAGTTTAAGATAAAAACGAAGCACTACCTAATAAATTCCCTGTAACCTACCTTACCCCTCTATTGTCAACCTATGTCTGTTTTCTTAAACAACGCTGTTTGTCGACCTATTTGTATTTGTGCTGCTTTTTCAGCCATGTTTCCCCCTTTTTATCTTTATTTTTATTTGTTCTCAACACATTTTATTCTTTATACTCATTTAGTATTAAGTATTAGTCATTAAAGTTTTTCCTGCCCGAAACGCTTTGCGTAATAGTGGCTTTAGGCATTGTATGTCCTAGCTCTATCTATAAATCTATCAATTTATGTAAAATCTCTTGTATGTATGTACCTTACCTGAATAAACATTTTATTTTATTTTATTCTTCACCAGAAAAGGAGGAGACGGCTGCAAACAAAGAAAAGACCACTAGGACCGAAAGAGCAGAAACTCCTGCACCAGAGGAGAGCATGAAACTCTCCAACCCAACCCCTGAGAGGCCAATGCCAACAAGAAAAGAGCCATAGAAAAACAGTCCTGAACCGAGGGGGCCACCCCAAACTGAGGAGAAGGGAGAAGAGAGCACCCGGTGCAACGAACAGGACAGCTCAGGCGACACATGAGCAAACCGGAGGTGAAAACAACGCCCGAGAAAGCTTGCGGAACAGAGCAGAAGTGACATCTACCCCAAATGCAAGCCACCAGCACCACTCGAAATGAGGCGACAGTATCTGGCACAAAAAGACGGTCCTGAAACAACCAAGAGAGAAAGGACAAAACAACCCAACCAGAAATCGAAGACAACCTTTAAATGATGTCTGTTTACAAGAGTCCTGATGAAGGTGAGGTGAACCCCGTGTATTCGCGGGCTATTTAAATCTTGCATAGTACTTCATCGCGTCATATGACGTGATGCGCAATTTATTGCAAGTTACTCAACACTGCATATGACATGTTGCGCAGTTTAAGGATAAATAACAGGAATTGATAAAATTGAGAGACCTGGAACTTTAAGAACAAGAGGTCATACATCTAAGCTAACTAAACACAGATGCCAAAGAAATATAAGAAAATTCACTTTCGCAAACAGAGAGGTAAATAATTGGAACACGTTAGGTGAGATGATGGTGGAGGCCAAGACCGTCAGTAGTTTTAAAGCTTTATATGACAAAGAGTGCTGGGAAGACGGGACACCATGAGCGTAGCTCTCATCCTGTAACTACACTTAAGTAATTACAAATGTAGATACTTATTTATAACGTGTATATATAGTGTAATAACGGCAAAAGGAGTGTTGGGAGAAGCCATTTTGGCGGGGAAGGTGGTATCATCTTCCTGACTTGTCATGCTGTGTAAGGGTGGCCACTATACTATTTGTGCACAATGCCAGCTTAGATGAACAGACATGGTGAACAAAACATGAAGATACTTATATATATAACATATGTATATAGTGAATAAAAGCAAAAAAGTTTGGTGGGAGAAGGAGGTTGACGAGTGAGGAGTTTTTGAGGGCGGGAGTTGCAGCGAGTGGCTGGCTGGCTGATATGCGGTGGCCACTTCTCTTTGTTTTTTGACTCACAATATCAACTTAGTGGTTGGTTATGGTGAACAAAACATGCAGATACTTATATATAACCTGTGTATATAGTGTAATAACCGCAAAAGTATTTGTTCATTGTTTTATGAACATAATAATTGAATCAAAAAATAATAATTTTGAGTACAGCGATGATTCACACATTTTATTATATAAATATATCACACTACACACTATTGAATAATATTACTGCAAAAAAACTAAGAAAAAATCAATCAGAGACATTGAAATAATTAGGTAATATTATCTGTGTGGCAACTCCCGCCTGACAACTGGGGCTGAGCAGACCGCCTTCGACGTTTGCTCTGTCAACACCTCTTTTCTGTGGAGAGCCCCTTCGGCTCCCCGGAGCTGATGTGTATATATATTAGACCATGGCAACAGTCAATCAAAGGAGTTTTAAGCCTACCAGGGACCAGAGCCAGAACCTGGCCCCCTCTAGAGAGGCACGAGGAGCCATGGCCTAAAGACACCCCCGTGTAATTGGAAGCAGTCTTTTTCTGCCATCTACTAGGTCAGGCACCTAGAAAGGTAGAAATTTCAAAACAAACTACTGCTGGTCAAAAATTACAAACCGAAAGCCAAACTAGCAAACTGAACTCCCCAATCAAACACAAGAAAACAAACATGGCATCACCACAACCACCACTCATCCGTCTGCACAACCCCCTCCCCCCACCTGGTTCCCCTCTCGGAGAGGGAGAGTGACGTGGGGGTCCCAGACCTCCACTCTGGCAACTTTCCTCAGTTCAAGAGGCTGTTGTGTTGGTGACGGTCGATCGCTCTGGCTCAACTTTTTGAGCAGTGCTGCAGTGCGGTGTTGTTGCTCTGTGTTAGTGGTGTGTGAGCCAGAAGTAACACAAGAGTACTGGGGCTTCATGCACCTAGGGCTACCTTCCCTAGGTGCCCTGTAAGTACTGCCTTTGCGGCATCAGGGTTATCTTCCATGAGCCGTTCAGGAGTAGCTACCTCTATGTGGTTCTGTCGCTGCTCGGTGCCACTCAAGAGTGCGGAACCAAGCCCACAACGAAAACACAGGCAAGAGGTTGCCTGAGCAACCCATCAACCAGGTAACAGGGCAATCAGCTAGCGAGGATGACTTCGGAACCTCACAATGAACCCCAGGAGGGACAGAAAAACCCAAACCGGTATGAAGACGGAATCATAATAAAGGCATAATCTGGGCCTCGCAGCATGCCCCGCTCCGAGGGTAGAAAACCCTAAGTGGGGTCCAACAGGGCCCAAGGCCCCCCAAGGCAACCCTGTCCTAGCCCCGGAAACCTCCACAGCAGGACCCCGGGCAGAGCCATTCCCCCAAAGCCTCGACCTCACAAGAATAAGCCGGGGCAACCTTTAAAACACTAAAAAAGGGGGGCCCCACTGGTCAAACCCATACGCAACGGCTGCAGGAACAGGCTCAAATGTCTCCATCACCACCCCAGAAGGGGCATCCCCCAAGACTGTCTGAATCTCAAACGCAACTAAACCCTGCACCGACCCCAAAACCTAGCATGCAACACCTGAGCTGCCTGCACCCGAAGATAAACATCAGTGGACAGGGTGAAATGAGTCGCTAACAAGCATCAAAACTCGCAGGACTCTGGGTCGAAAGTGTCACTGACCCAACAGGCAGCATGACGAAGGCAAAAATGGAGAGTCATCCTGAGACAAGGCAACAGAGCATCCCTCAAACTTGCACTAAGCAAGAGGGCACCCAGAGATTGCTTCTATCAGACCCAATGTGCCCCCACGGGATTTCCCAGGGTCCTTAGACTGGTATCGCTAAGGATAAGCCCAGGCAAGGTACTTTCTAACCGGTGCCCAAGACTACCAAGAGATCCAATAAAAGCTGCACCCCCAGGATGTGGCCACTCACAAGGACCTAGTTGAGGGACCACTAAGACTATGTTAACAACCTAACACAAGGGGCAGAACTTCCCCACCAAGCAGGGAAACAAAAACAAAAGAAAAACCCCACAAGAGGCCAAAGTACCCAGGCGGAACAAAGCCAGCTGCTATGAGAGGGAGGTGATAACTAGGTGTGCAGCACTCCGCGCTCTACCGGTGCAAATTACCCCTTCCCAAAGGCAAACAAGGGTGCAGAAAACCCCCCAGCACTAAGGGTGGTCGATCACCAAGCAGAGGTAAATTCCAAGGTGACTTGTGGAAGGTGACCCCAATCTCCAAGGACAGTATACTTATAGGGCACCTAGGGAAAACCCTAGGTACTTGCATCCTGAGTGCTTGAGAGATTACTCCTGGCTCACGCTCCACCAAAGACGACTTGCACCACACCACAAGGCACAGAAGTTAGTCCCAGAGTCACAACGACCTCAGCCATTCACATCAGCCAATGAACTGAGGGTGTGTATAGCCGGCATGAGGGGTCTGGGGCTCCCCCTTCCCCCTCCTGGGGAGAGAAAAGCTGCGCAGATGGTGGTGCGGCATGTGGTGATGTCATGCTCATTTTCAAATGGGGAGTTCTGTCCACTCGTTTGACTTTCAGTAGTAGTTTCAACCATAATAGGGGTTTATTTGAGGATGCTTACACTTCTGGGTGCCTGGCCTGGTCGATGGCAGACATAGAATGTCTCATAACCACATGTGCAATTCTATAGGCCATAGCTCCTCGTGCCTCTCTGAGGGGGCCAGGTTCTGGCTCGTGGTCCCTGGTAGGTCTAGAACTCCATCCACACTGACTGATGCCATAGTCTAATAATATCCATATCAGCCTAGATAGCTCCAGGGAGCCAAAGGGGCTCCACCCAGAAAACAGTACAGACAAATAAATGGTCCCCACAGGGTGTAACAGTATCCATGTTTTTTTTTTTTTTTTTTTTTGAGATATATACAAGAGTTGTTACATTCTTGTACAGCCACTAGTACGTGTAACGTTTCGGGCAGGTCCCTGGGATACGATCCCCACTGTGAAGAATCATTGTTACAACCAAGTACACATTTTACTGTTGCGTTAAACAGAGGCTACAGTTAAGGATTTGCGCCAGTAAATCCTCCCCGGCCAGGATACGAACCCATGACAAAGCGCTCGCGGAACGCCAGGCGAGTGTCTTACAACTACACCACGGAGACTGGTCAGTTCTTATCTGAAAAGCTGGGACTCAAAGAGCTGGTGGGAATGAGGAGCATAACTGTAACTACATTTTCCGTGTGCACCAGGAACAAAGCCAGCTGCTATGAGAGGGAGGTGATGTGTCAAAGCCAGGAGCCAAGTTGTTAGGTGTGCTGCACAGGTTAACTAGTAAGTGAAATGCTTCACTGGGTGGTTCATCTTGGTACATTGTTTTTAAGTTTTGTTTCTCTTACTTTGCTGATTGTCTGCATTGCCTTGCTCACCTTTTTAGAGGAATTTTTCTTGGTCTGAGTTATCTAGTATCCTCAAGCTCCCTGCACATCCTTAGAGAGGGGCTAGGCTTTGGCCTCTGACCCAGTAGGCCTGCAATGCCTGGCAAGGGCCTGGTGTGAAATGAATTGGGTGCAGCTATCCAGGTAGCAAGTACCAGGGAGCTTCCAAAAGAAGCCCTCTCAGAAAACTAGTTTTAAGTTAATGATATTAATGATTGTAAGTATAATCAAAGAAAACAGCAATAATGTACATAAAATAATGACAATTTGTTTACTATTTTTTATAATATACTGTATAAAAATTTATAAATTATAAAAATAGCTTATACTGTACTTTAATTTTACATATTTTCTAAAATTATGAAATTTACTTAATAATTTAGACTTACCTTCACCCCTTAAACTGATATGATAAGAACCAACAGCAACATCACCATCATTCATGTAAACGTAACAGGTGTAAGTATCATCATCACGAATATCTCTAATAGGACCCTCAATTAGTACTAAGTCTCCATTTGGTGTCAGGGACAAACCAGCAATGCCCGAGACATCTATGACACCCACAAAAAGTAAAGTATCTTCATCTTTCTTCCAACTGATCTGAAATTATGAATCAAAAACAAATATCAGACCTAAATATGAAATAAATGTACTAAAAAAAAAAAAAAAAAAAAAAAAAAAATCAAATACTGTACATATATAGTGGAACCTCAATTGACAAATGCCATAAAACCAGCATTGAATGTAATGAAATGCCATTTTCTGGGTGAGACACGGAGGCTCCCAAAAGCTATACCAGACTGATGTGTATATATTAGACCATGGCAACAGTCAATCGAAGGAGTTCTAAGCCTACCAGGGACCAGAGCCAGAACCTGGCCCCCTCAAGAGAGGCACGAGGAGCAATGGCCTAAAAACACCCCGGTGTAATGGAAGCAGTCTGTGTCTGCCATCTACCAGGTCAGGCACCCAGAAAGGTAGGAATTTTAAAACAAACTACTGCTGGTCAAAAATTGCAAACCGAAAGCCGAATTAGCAAATAGAACTCCCCAATCAAAAACAAGTTAACAAACACAAAGTAACCACAACCACCGTGCTTCTGTCTGCACAACCCTCCCCTCCCTGGGAGGGGGACAGGGAGTCCCAGACCTCCACGCCATCAACTCTCCTCAGTTCAGAGGCCGAGTATCAAAAACGCAAAAAAAAAAAAAAATGCCAACCAGAGGGAGGAAGAAATGCCGGGGAGTCTCCAAGTCTTATCCAGAGAATGGCGTTTCATTACATTCAATGCTGGCTTTCTTTGGAAAGCCCTTTTGGTTCCCCGGAGCTACCTAACCAAAGATAAGAAGAAAAGGGACTCACCTGGGAGGCGGCCGAACTCGCTCCTCAACTCAAAGTTGAGACAATTGGCCGCAACCTGTGACCCAAGGATGTACATGCCCGAGAAGAACATTAACAAGGTAACATGCTACCAGGACCCTGATCAACCTCCAAAAGCCCCATGCCTGAAGATAGGTCAGGATATATTACCAAAACAGCAGCCAAACGCCGAACTTATGAACGGTGTGGGCGCAGGGATAGACCGCAGGCTGGCTGGACCAAATACTCCTGCGAACAACCTGCGAGAAGGGAAACTGGGTCAACCCAAAGCGCATCCTCTGCCACAGAGACCGTGACGCGCAAATAACAGCGAAGTGCCACCAACAGACACAAAACATGATGCACCCCTGGCGAAACCAACCAAGCATCAACAACCCAAGGACCCCTTCTGAAAGCAGTAGACTAATTCTTCGCCAGAAAAGAAGGAGACGGCTGCAAACTAAGAAAAGATCACCAGGACTGAAAGAGCAGAAACTCCTGCACTGGAGGAGAGAATGAAGCTCCCTGACCCGACCTCCCAGAGGCCAAAGCCAGCAAGAAATAAAACAACTGGCTGCAACCTGCGACCCAAAGCAACATGAGAACGCCGAGGAGACGTTCTCCAAATAACAGGCAGCCAGGACCCTGTTCGACTTCCAAAACCCACGCGCCCGAATATCTGCCCAAGACATATTACCAAACACGGCAGCTAAAGCTGCAAACTTCCTAACATCATGGGCGTAAGGATAGACCACAGGCTGGCTAGACTTAATAACCCTGCGGACAACCTGGGAGACCCGAGCCCTGGAACAGGGAATGAGGGGAAACCGGATCAACCCAAAGTGCATCCCCAGCCACCCCGGCTGAAGCGCGCAGGTAACGGCGAAGTGCTGCAACTGGACACAACACATGATGCACCCCCGGCCGAACCAACCAAGCATTAATGACCCACGGACCCCTCTGGAAAGCAGCTGTCTCGTTCTTCGCCAGAAAAGATGGAGAAGGCTGCAAACGGACAAACCTACCCCCAGGACCAAAAGAGCAGAAACCCCTGCGCCGGAGGAGAGCATGAAGCTCCCCTACCCAGCCCCCAGAGGCCAAAGCCAACAAAAACAAAGCCTTGGAAAAACAATCAGGAACCGAAGGGGTCACCACAAACCGAGGAGAGGAAAGATAGGAGAGCACCCTATCCAAGGACCAGGATGGCTCAGGAGGCGCATGAGCAGGCTGGAGGTGAAACATAGCACGGGAAAGCTTACGAAACGGGGCGTATGTGACGTCCACCCCGAAAGCTAGCTTGAGCGGCTTCGCCAACGCCGCACGATACGAGGCGACAGTATTAGGCATCAAATGATGGTCCTGAAAAAGCCAAGAAAGAAAGGACAAAACAACCTGATCCGAAAGAAAAGACAACCTACGAAGAGCCAGAAAATGGCGAAAAGAACGCCAGGAAACGTCATACTGTTGCCGAGACGAAGCTCTCAGGTGGGACACCATCAACGAAGCCACCTGATCACCATAGAATTGGTGATACACCCGCGTCAAAAAGACCAGACGCGAAGAGCAGAGGAGAAGGTCGAACCAGCCCCATACCAGATTGGACCGACCTGCTGAAAGATGCGGAGCCGCGGGAAACGTCCCGGGTTCAGGCACCGAGCCAAGAGCATCGGAAACCAAGGCTGGGCCGACCTCCAAGGGGCCACGAGGACTACTCTCCCTGGGAATGTCTCCAACCGAACCAGAACCCGAAGCAACAGCTGGACCGGGGGTAAGAGGTACAGGTAACCCCACCTCGACCAGTCCTGCTGAAAGGCATCCACTGCGAACGCTTCGCAGTCGGGGAAGGGCGTCACATATATTGGGAGACGCCGAGACCACAGCGACGTGAAGAGGTCCACATCTGGGAGACCGTACGTCTGGCAGATCCAACGAAATGAGTCGTCGTCGACCGTCCACTCCATGGACAGGGGAAGGAAGCGAGACAGACTGTCCGCCAGAACATTGGACACTCCCCGGTCACGAACCGCACGGAGAGCCAAACCCCGAGAATCCAGCAGACGAACCACTTGAAGGGACCAACCCCAAAGAGCCAAGGACCGAAGAGAACCCCCATGGTTCAGGCAATGAACCACTGGAGAACAGTCCGAATGGAGGCGAATAGTCGATCCTCAGTGACCCGAATCCTCCGAAGCACGAACCAGACAGCCGCGAACTCTCGAACCATGCTGTGAGCCCGATGGAAGGACGGACCCCACCATCCCTGGCCTGCCTGGAGAGCACTGGTCACAAAGCCCCAGCCAAGAGACGACGCGTCCGTAAACACATCGAGTGAGGGCTCGGGAAGGCGCCAAGGCACCGAACCCCGAAAATCCCAAAGAGGAAGCCGGTGACGCAGCAACCGACACAAGACCCCCCGGAGGACGAACTCAATGATCGCGAGAGAGGCGGAAAGAACGTCCCCGAAGGAACCAAAACAGATGCCGAAGCCAAACCCGACCCAGCGGGTAGACTAGCAAGGCGAAGTTCAGACTCCCGCACAACCGCTCAAGCAACCGCCGAGTGACCTGGGACCCCCTCAGAAACAGCTGACAGCGGTCCCGCAGCCGTCGCAATGCCTTTGGAGGGAGAGACAAGGAAGCGGTCCAAGAATCTCAAACAAGACCCAGCCAGGTCCGAACCTGGGATGGAACCAGATGGGACTTCCTCCAGTTCACCAGGAACCCAAACCTGGCGAGCTGGGAAAGAACCATATCCCTGGCGAGCAGACTAGCTGACCGACTGGGAGCCCGCACCAGCCAGTCGTCGAGGTAGGGCAAAACCCGAATCCCTAGAAGACGCAGATGGGTCACCACAACCCAGGTCAGACGTGTGAAAACGCGAGGTGCCAGATTCAAGCCAAAAGGTAGGCATCGAAAATGGTAAGCGTGATGCCCCACCATGAAACCTAACCAGTCCCTGAACCCCGGATGAATAGGAACGTGCCAATAGGCGTCATTGAGGTCCAGGGACACCATCCAGGCACCCGGCTCCAACAGAAGCCGGACCTGAGACAGAGTAGTCATCCGAAAGGAGGGGCAAGGAATCCAGGGGTTCAGACGGGACAAGTCCAGAATGAACCTCAGATCCGCACAGTCCCGTTTCGGCACTGGAAACAGACGGGTAACCCACCTGAGGGACGTAGTCGTTTCGACCACGCCCAAGCGCACCCACTCCAAGACGACTTGACAAAGCGCAGGAGAAGAAACCTGCCCTGTTAGCCCCGAACCCCCCAAAGGAGGACGAGTCGCCCAATGCCACTGCAGGCCAGATGACACGACCGAAAAGGCCCACAAATTGTGGGACCAAGCGTGTGCAAACAGAGCGAGTCTCCCCACCATCGCCCCGTCAACGGGGCAAACCGTGAAAGGGCCAACGCCCCTTACGAGAACCCAACCGTCGAACAGGGCGATCACTGCGCCAACCAGAGGACGCTGGCCCCGAAGGGAACAACGGCTCAGAAACTGGCACCAATGGCCCACCCTGACCAGTGGAACCTGGAACCCTAGCACAACCCCTCTGAAACTGCTGAGAATGACTGCTTCGGACAATCAACAAGTCCGCCATAGGACGACAACTAGACGAAGCCGCTTGCAGAAACTGAGAGACCGCAGTCTCCGCAAACAGCAACGGACAAAACAGAGATGAAAACCTAAGAGCCAGGGCACAAGCGGATTCCAAACAGAGGGCGAGTACAGCCTGATGGCACGCGTGGCGAGAAGCAAAAAACAGAGACACCGCTTCCTTCAGGATGGGCGCAAAGAGCTTCAACAGTGTAGCTGATGCCCTAGCTGCCGAAGACAGCACCCCGGACGAAGGCCCTTCACTCAACGCTCCTACATCCTTCTCAAGCCAAGCAGAAGACAGCTCGAGAGGGGAAAAGAAACGCAAGACTGAAGTCAAATGCCCACGGGCGCGCGACTCCTCTGCAACCAATGAAGCCGAAAGCTGAGGAACCTGCATGTGAAGCTGGAAAAGGCTAACATCCCGAGAAAGGACGGGACCGAACAAGCATGCATTAAGGTGCTCAAACTCACCCCCCCAGGTAAACCTGCATAAAAGTAGAAGTTTCCCGCCAATGAAGCGTGCGGGTCTGACAGAACCCATGCCACGCCCCCAACGAAAAGAAAGGGCAGTCTGCCAGCCAAGAAGACTCCGGAACCTCGAAACGCACCCAAAAATGGGAAGAAGAACCGAACTCAAACGAGGACAGATCCATAGCAGAGGCATAACCCGGGTCTCGCAAGAGGTATGCAGCTAGAGCTTCCCGAGCCACCTTCGCGGAGATACGGGAAGTAGAAAACTTCTGGAAAAATGGATCCGAGGTACCCAAAGGCGCCTGGAACCGAACTCGGGGAGGAGCCGAACCCAAATCATACTCGTACAGGGAAGGAGGGTAAGAAAACTCCTCACCTTGCACCAATAAGCCCCGCGAGAAAGGCAAAGGCACCCAAGCGGGGTCACAGGGGGCCCAAGGCCCCCAGGTTGACTCCTCCCCAACCCCAGGATCCCCCACGTCGGGACCCGGGGCAGAGCCGTCCTCTAAACCCTCTACCCCTGAAGAAAAGGCAGAGTCCAAGGGAAAGCAGACAAGAAAGGGGTCTGCTGGTGGGACCCAGAAGCCTCGGCAGGAGGAACCGGCTCAAATGCCTCCGTCCCCGATCCGGATGGGGCAGCCCCCCGAGGCAGCCCGAATCTCATTGCCAACTAAACCCTGTGCCGAGGCCGAAATCCTCAGATGTTTTGGGGCCGGACACAGGGGGTGAGGTGCAGGAAGAACCACAGAGGAAGGACCAGGGAGCGCGGCTGGAGCCAAAGCCAGAGCGACTAACAACCCCAGGTCAGGGTCCCTAAAACCAAAACGGGGCAGCCTCGGGGCATCTGGGTGGGAAACCAACCTAGCACGTTGCAATAACCTAAACCTAACATGCAATGCTGATGCTGCCTGTACCCTAACAGGAACATCCTCAGAGTAAAACTGGAGCACAAGCAGAGAACATGACTCGCAAGACTCCGGGTCAAAGGTGTCATTGACCCAACAGGTAGCATGACAGAGGCAAAACAGGTGACTGTCACCCCTGAGACAAGGGCACACTGCAATCTTCAAACCCGCACAAGGCAGGTTGGAACTCGGGAGACGCATCCATGGGTCCCCGAGCCCCGACAGGGGTTTCCAGGGCCTGTAGGTTAGCAACTATGGGAAGCCCGGGCAAGGTGTTGCTAACTGGTTAAGAAACCCAAACAAAACAAGGGGTAAATGATAATACTGAAAACCCCTGGGACGTGTACAAGAACAGGGGCCTAGCAGAGGACCACCAAAACAATACCAGGGGAACTATGGACCCACGAGGCAGAACCTCCACCAGGCAAACAAAAACAAAACAAAAGAAAAACCCCACAAACGTACACCGTCCCCAGAAGCAACAGGAACCAGTCGCCGCTTAGGTGGCAGGCCGTGCAACACCTTGACGCCCTAACCAGCACAATACCACTCCTTACCCAAGGCCAAACAAGTGCCCCAAGCCCCAGCTGGCCCCAAGGGCGAGGCAAATGCCGAGCAGCAAGAACCTCTACGGGAGCGGTTCCCGAACGCCCCAGAGAAGATAAACCTGACACGCAAGGGCAGTGCTCACAGGGCGCCTAGGGAAGGAAGCCCCTAAGCGCATGCAGCCTTGGTACTGGTGAGGAACACCTGGCCACCGCACAACACAACACATGGCTGTGAATTCCACTCAAGGCAAACACCGCCCAGGAAACTGAGGCCAGAGAAGCGTCTATTCCGGTTGACATTAGCTTCCGAACTGATGCTAGGCAGCAGGCATGGTGAGGTCCGGGGCCTGCTGCCTAGAGGGGGAGGGGCCCCCTTCCCCTCTCTGGGCAGGGAAGGCTGCGCGGACGATCGGCATGGCAGTAAAGTGTGATGTTTGCTTGTTTGCTTGTTTCTTTGAGATTGTAGGGAGTTTCTACTTCTCTGTTCAGTTTTATGTTTTAGTTTTTTACCATGTGGGGTTTGTTTTGTTATGCCTACCTTTCTGGGTGCCTAACCCCGGTCGATGGCAGATAGGGAAAACCCCAACCACAAGGGGGTTTTCCAGGGCCATCGCTCCCTAAAATCTCTCTGAAGGGGCCAGGTTCTGGCGCTGGTCCCTGGTCGGTTTGAACTCCTTAGCTAATGTCCCAGTCTAATATAACATACATTAGCCTGATAAGCTCCAGGGAGCCGTAGGGGCTTCCCACAGAAAATATATGTAACTGGTATTATTTAGCAATGATAATATTACAGAAGACCCCTGACTGATAAAAATGACAAGGATTCTGATAATAGCAAGATTGTTGTGATAATTAGCACTGTGCTGTATGGTGGGAGGAGTAATGCTCAGGGAGGAAGGGAGATAGCGTCGTCTGCTGACTCTGTGTGGCCACCTATTATTCTCTGCATTCACCATACCAGTCCAGTGGTTCTCTTTTTTGAACACAAATGTAGATACTTATATATAATCTGTGTATTAGTGTAATAACAGCAAAAGGAGTATGTTGGGAGGAGCCATTTGGGTGACGGAGGTGGTGTGGTCTGCATGACTAGTCAGGCTGTGTAGAGGGTGGCCACTATACTCTTTGGGCACCATACCAGCTTAGTTGTACAGTTATAGTGAATAAAACATGTAGATACTCATATATAATGTGTGTGTATATAGTGTAATAACACCACAAACAGTGTTGTTGGGGGAGAAATGTTAGTGTGTCTGGCTTTGAACCAGTGAGAAAGGCAGCCGCCAGCTGACTGTCTAGAGGGTCTAGACCATGGGTGAAGGTCTAGACCATGGGTGAGGATTTAGACCATGGGTGAGGGTCTAGTCCATGGGGTGAGAGTCTAGACTATGGGTGAGGGTCTAGACCATGGGTGAGAGTCTAGACCATAGGTGAGAGTGTAAACCATGGGTGTATAGTCTACATAAAATATATATATGTGTTGGGCTGGATAATGACATAGGGGCTAATTTCATACCATATGACCAACAACATGGACTGGAAAAAAACCATAGACAAATGTGCCTCCCACAGATGACGGTAGGTTCCTAGAACACATAACACATGATAAAAGATCAATTAGTGATTGGTTTGCCTGGTATACTTCATTACAACTGTATGGAGTTGTGAAAACCATATGAACATCATTACATGATATACATTGGTATACACATCATGTAATTACTACGGAATTTTATACAATGATGATGACCGCATTCTCCTAGTAACATTTATGACAATAACCGCATTCACATAGTATCATAACCATGAAACAATAGCAGGATTTTTTTTATGGGTCAATGTAAATTCCATTATATCCACAGAGCTACTACATCCATATTTGCATCATACATGTAAAACCCGGACATCAATAGTTTAAATCATCATATGACACTAACCACATTACCCTGTGAAACACCATATGATGATAACAACACTTCAAGTGTTAACATACTCCTTATAAAACAGTATGAGGTCAGCTGCTAAATAAGTAATAAAGGACAAAATATACATTAAGATAACAATATAAACAAAATCATGGGTTCATAATACAAAAGCTCTAACTCACATCAAGAGGATCATGTCCTTCACATCCCAGAATTACTTCTTCATAAATGGGAGGTGGGACTGTTGTTGTTGTTGTTGTTGTTGTTGTTGTTGTTGTTGTTGTTTCTGGGCTGGATATTTGTATTATTTTAAAATCATGCTCTGCTTCCTTTGCAACTTCAGTAGTTACTTCCTCTGCAACTTCAGTAGTCACTTCCTCTGCAATTTCAGTAATTACATTCTCTGCAAATTCAGTAGTCTCTTCCTCTGGAACTTCAATAATCACTTCCTCTGGAACATCAGTAATCATTTCCTCTGCAATTTCATTAGTTACGTCTTCTTCCTTTGCAACTTCAGTAGTTACATCTTCTTCCTTTGTAACTTCAGTAGTTACATCTTCTTCCTTTGCAACTTCAGTAGTTACATCTTCTTCCTTTGCAACTTCAGTAGTTACATCTTCTTCCTTTGCAACTTCTGTAGTTATTTCTTCCCTTGCAAATTCTGTAGTTACTTCCTCTGCAACTTCTATAGTTACCTCTTCTTTTAAAACTTCTGTAGCTACTTCCTCTGACTTTGGAACTTCAGTAGTTACTTTCTCTGCAACTTCTACAGTTACTTCTTCCTTTGCAACTTCTGTGGTTACTTCCTCTTCCTTTGCAACTTCTGTGGTTACTTCCTCTTCCTTGTCAATTTCTGTTGTTACGTCCATTTCCTCTGTAGCTTCTGTACTTGATTCTACCTCCATTGCAGATGAACTAAAAGAAAAAATGAAGATTTTGCAAGGATATGGAGGGTTATATCCCTATCCCCTTTTACATTAAATATATTTTGAGGCAATTTTAATAAATTATTTTAAATGGAGTCATATACATATTAATTTATACTTTATGGAATGTATGAGAATAAATAAAATAATGGTTGACTCAAAAGTATTTATGTTGTCAGTTGTTAGTCACAAAAGCACTTACCTCTCAAGATGTATTTCTTCATCTGGAGAAGGCATGCTCAGAGTTGTTGATTCCCCTGTTGATAATTAAACATTTTTAATAATACACCTAATTGCTTGTATTACAAAATTTGATGAAAGCTGGTACATTATTTGATGAATTTGATGTATTTATTTATTTATTTATACATATATCCAAGAAGGTACATTGGGATTGTGAGGATACATAGCATAGTAATTATATTCTTGTAAAGCCAATAGTATGCGCAGCATTTCGGGCAGGTCCTTAATCCAAGAAAATTTTAAGTAGGTAAATACTAGCAAAATTTATAAAAATGATAACAAGTACATTGCAAGAAGAAAAAAAAGGATGAGAGAAATTTGTAGGTATAATAAAGCACATAGGTAGCTCAAATTGATTGCATTGACGGCTTGAATGGTAGTTTAAAAAAATATAATAGACACAATACAGCATATAGCTAGCACATAAAAGAAAACAGCAATGATCACAATGGTAAAGTTGTTTGGATTAAGTACATAAAACCAGTGTTGAATGTAATGAAACGCATTTTCTGGGTGAGCCCTGAAGGCTCTCTGGAGCTTATCGCACTAATGTTTTCTGTTCCCAGAGGAACAGAAAGCGAGCAGAAAACACCAGAAAAGCATAGAAATGACAACAGAAGGATAAAACCCCTGAAAAAGGTGAAAAAAACTCACCCAAGACGCTCGCTCGCACACCCAGGCGTATGTCAACAAATCGCAACGCTGCCCTGGTAGCTACGCCAGGAAACCAGCAGAAGAAAATGGCCACCAGAATAGGGGGCTGTGACTGACGCAAAAGATATGAAAACATGCCAGCAAAAGTGGGAAGCAAGCAGACTGGATGGGCGAAAAACTCTGCCCAGAAGCAAAAAACCCCGGCAGGGTCAAACAGCCCCAGAACTGCTAGCAGGCATCCCCCACAGCCCCGGGAACCCGCAACAGAGGCCCCGGGGCACAGCTGTCCTCCAAGCCCTCCGCCCTTAAAGAAAAGCAAAGGTCCATGGGAAAGGCAGCAAGAAAGGGCCGTTGGTAAGACCTAGAAGCCTTGGCAGGAGGAACAGGCTCGAAAACCTCCGTCCCCAACCCGAACGGAGCAGCCCCCGAAACCGCCTGAGTCTCGACCCCAACTAAACCCTGCCCTGACCCCAAAACCCGCAGACGGTTAGGAGCCAGGAACAGGGAGGGAAAGGGGCAAACAGCACCTAACCAAAACGGGGCGGTCCCGGGGCATCCGAGTGGGAAACCAATCTAGCTTGCAACACGGATGCTGCCTGTACTCTGAACAGTAATAACATCAGGAGAGTATTGGAGAACAAGCAGAGAATATCCCTCGCAAGACTCCGGGTCAATGTGTCAGTGACCCAACAGGCAACATGACGGAGGTAAAAGTGGCGACTGTCACCCGGAGACAAGGGCACAGCAACCAACGATCCAGTACAAGACAGGTTGGAACCCGGAAGACACATTTAATGGTCCACGAGCCGCGGCAGGGGTTTCCAGGGCCCATAGGGTAACAACTACGGGAAGCCAGGGCAAGGTGTTACTAACTGGTTAAGAAACCCAAAAATAACAAGGGGGTAGAGGACAACACTGAAAGTCCCCTGCGACGTCTACAATTACGGGGGCCTAGCAGAAGGACACCAAACACTACCAGTGGAACTATAGCAACACTGGGCAGACCCCCACCAGGCAAATGAAAATTAAAACAAAAGAAAAACCCCGCAAAAGTACACTGTCTCCAGAGGCAACAGGAACCGGTCGCCGCTTAGGTGGCCGGTCGCGCAACACCTTGACGCCCTAACCAGCACAATACCAGTCCCTACCCAGGGCCAAACAAGGGCCCCAAACCCCAGCTGGCCCCAAGGGCGAGGCAAATGCCGAGCATTAAGAACCTCTATGGGAATGGTTCCCGAATTCCCCAGGGAAGATAACCCTGTCATGCAGGGGCAGTACTCACAGGGCACTTAGGGAAGGAAGCCCCTAAGCGCATGCAGCCCTGGTACTGATAATAATAAACCTGGCCACCACACAACACAACACACGGCAGTGAACGCCACACAAGGCAAAAACCGCCTAGGAAACTGAGGCCAGAGAAGCATCTATCCCAGTTGACATTAGCTTACAAACTGATGCTAGGCAGCCAGCGAGGTGAGGTCCGGGGCTCCCCCCTACCCCTCTCGGAGCGGGGAGGGCTGCGTGGACAATCGGCGCGGCAGTAAAGTGTGATGTTTGCTTGTTTGCTTGTTTCCTTGGGATTGTAGGGAGTTTCTACTTCTCTGTTCGGTTTTTTGTTTTAGTTTTTTACCATGTGGGGTTTGCTTTGTTGCGCATACCTTTCTGGGTGCCTAGCCCGGTTGCTGGTAAACAAGGAATGTTCCAATTCACATGTGCATTTCTATAGGCCATTGCTCCTCGTGCCTCTCTGAGGGGGCCAGGTTCTGGCTTGTGGTCCCCAGTAGGCCTCGAACTCCACTCACATTGACTGATGCCAAAGTCTAATAATATACATATCAGCCTGGATAGCTTTGTGGAGCCAAAGGGGACTCCCCACCAGACAAGAAAAAATTTGTAAATGTGAAAAAAAAGGTGACCAGGATCACTCTTGGCTGCCAAGGAGATACAATCCCTAAAATTATATCATAGTAATACATGTATATTTTAAGTTTGAATCAAATCAATGAACATTGCAAGGATGAGGTATGAAAATGTAACATTTATAAAACAAAATAAATATTAAATTAGGTCAAAACAAGGTACCGTAATCCAAAAAAGAGACAGTTAATTAGCACTACCTTCAAGCTTGATCATCAATAGGGTGACTTGTAGAATATATGGATCTTTAAAATCTCTGCAGGTGTATGCTCCCAGATCATCTTCTGTCGTATTTAAGACAGTAAGTGTGATAATGGCTCCTTCTCCATCAGGGTCCTCGGATCTTGCCCATTCATATTTTACTGATTGATTCAATGATGAATGCAATATATCTTCTTCGTTATGTACAAACTTGACCTGTTGATTAAAACAATTGTTGTCAGGGACGATAATTAAAAAACCAGCGTATAATGAAACTCCATTTTCTGAGTGAGACTTGGAAGCTCCACAGAGCTAGCCAGGCTGATATTGCAAAAACTTAGACTTTGACTGATATGGCATCAATATGAATGGAGTTCTTTAGGCCTACCAGGGACCATGAGCCAGAACCTGGCTCCCTCAGAGAGGCACGAGAGCAATAGTGTTCCCATATGGTTGGAAGCATTCTATGTCTGCCATCGCCCGGGTCTGGCACCCAGAAAGGTAAGCATCCCGGGGCTGACAGGAAGCCTCCCGGTCTCATCCACAAAATGGTGTTTCATTACATATAATGCTGGTTTTATGGGGGAAGCCCCTTCAGCTCCTTGGAGCTACTTACCAAAAGACAAAAACAAGAGGGACTTACCTGGGAGGCGGTTGTTGCTCGCTCCTCAACGCAAAGCTGAGACAACTGGCTGCAACTGCCGACCCAAAGCGACACAGGCCCTACAAGGTCCAGGAACATTAACCAAGTAACTCGCAGCCAGGACCCTGTTCGACCACCAAAAACTCCGCACCCGAATGTCAGCCCAAAACATGTTGCAAAAGACGGCAGCAAGAGCAGCCAACTTATGAACGTTGTGGGCTCGAAGACAGACTGCAGGCTGGATGAACCGAATAATCCTGCAGACTACCTGGGAGACCTAAACCCTGGAACAGGGAAGGAGGGAAACCGGGTCAACCCAACGTGCGCTCCCGGCTACCGAGGCCGTGGTGCGCAGGTAATGGCAGAGAGCCGCGACCGGACACAACACGCGATGCATCCTCAGACTAACCAACTAAGCATCAACAACCCAAGGGGGCCCCCTCCAGAAAGCAGCAGTCTCATTCTTCACCAGAAAAGAAGGAGATGGTTGCAAACGAACAAACCTACTACCAGGACCAAAAGAGCAGAAACCACTGTGACAGAGGAGAGAATGAAGCTCCCTGACACAACCAGCAGCAGTCAATGCCAACAGGAAAAAGAGCCTGGGAAAACAAGCCTTGGAAGGCTGGAGGTGAAACAACGCACAAGACAGCTTGTGGAACCTTACCTTGAGGTTACCTTGAGATGCTTCTGGGGCTTAGCGTCCCCGCGGCCTGGTCGTCGACCAGGCCTCCTGGTTGCTGGACTGATCAACCAGGCTGTTAGACGTGGCTGCTCGCAGCCTGACGTATGAGTCACAGCCTGGTTGATCAGGTATCCTTTGGAGGTGCTTATCCAGTTCTCTCTTGAACACTGTGAGGGGTCGGCCAGTTATGTCCCTTATGTGTAGTGGAAGCGTGTTGAACAGTCTTGGGCCTCTGATGTTGATAGAGTTCTCTCTCAGAGTACCTGTTGCACCTCTGCTTTTCAACGGGGGTATTCTGCACATCCTGCCATGTCTTCTGGTCTCATGTGATGTTATTTCTGTGTGCAGGTTTGGGACCAGCCCCTCAATTATTTTCCACGTGTAAATTATTATATATCTCTCCCACCTATGCTCAAGGGAGTACAGATTTAGTCTCTTTAGTCAGTCCCAGTAATGAGGAATGGTCCCAGGAATGGCGCAGAAGTAACATCAACGCTGAACGCAAGCTGCAGCAGCTCCACCAGCACCGCACGATGCAAGGCGACAGTATTCGGCATAAGATGATGGTTCTGGAACAACCATGAAAGGAAGGACAAAATAACCTGAACAGAGACAGAAGTACACTTATGAAGGGACAAGAAATAATGGAAGGACTGTCAAGAAACTTCATACTGCCACTGAGACAAAACATGCAGGTGGGACACCATCAACTAAGCCAACTGCTCATCATACAATAGACTCGAGTCAGAAAGACCAAACGCAAAGACTCGAGGAGAAGATCGAACCAGCCATGTAACGGACAGGATCGATCTGCTGAAAGAGGCGGAGCCATGGGAAGACCCTCGGGTTCGGACACCGAGCAAGCAGCGCCTGAAACTAAGGCTGGGCCATCTACCAATGAGCAAAGAGGGACTACTCTCCCTTGGTAAGTCTTCAAGCGAGCTAGGACCTGGAGAAAACTAGCTGTGAAGTACCCTGCACCCCTACCAATGCAAACTACCCCTACCCAAAGGCAAACAAGGGTGCATGAAACACCCCCAGCACACTAAGGGCGATTAATCACCAAGCAGCAAAAGACCAAGCAGAGATTGATCCCAAGGCGACTTGTGGCAAGTGGCCCCCAAGCCCCATGGGAAGCACTTACAGGGCACCTAGGGAAGGTGACCCTAGGTGCATGCAGCCTGAGTACTTGTGAAATTACTTCTGGCTCACGCACCATCAGAGAAATAGCATCACACCCCAAGGCACAGAGTTGGAGGACAGGAAAACAGGAGCCAGAGTCAAACGACCATTTGCCAAATACATCAGTCAAAGAACTGGGGTATAAATAGCCGATTTGAGGGTCTGTGGCCCCCCATCCCCCTCCTAGAGAGGGGGGGGGAGCTGCGCAGACAAGTGGTGCGGTGACATGGTGACGTCATGCTCGTCTTCGTTTGGGGAGTTTCGTCCACTAGTTCGGCTTTCAGTAGCAATTTCTTAACCAAAATAGGGGTTTGTTTTAGGGCACTTACCTTTCTGGGTGCCTGACCCAGTCGATGGCAGACTTAGAATTCTTCCAACCACACAGGGGTTTCTATAGGTCATTGCTCCTTGTGCCTCTCTGAGGGGGGCAAGGTTCTGGCTCGTGGTCCCCGGTAGGCCTAGAACTCCATTCACATTGACTGATGCCAAAGTTTAATATATCCATATCAGCTTGGATAGCTCCAGGGAGCCGTAGGGGCTCCCCTCCAGAAAAAATTAATATAATGAAATGCCACTTCACGGAGATATTCAGTGCAAGGTTCAGTTCTTGCACCAGTGATGTTTATTGTCTACATAAATGATCTACCAGTTGGTATACAGAATTATATGAACATGTTTGCTGATGATGCTAAGATAATAGGAAGGATAAGAAATTTAGATGATTGTCATGCCCTTCAAGAAGACCTGGACAAAATAAGTATATGGAGCACCACTTGGCAAATGGAATTTAATGTTAATAAATGTTATGTTATGGAATGTGGAATAGGAGAACATAGACCTCACACAACCTATATATTATGTGAGAAATCTTTAAAGAATTCTGATAAAGAAAGAGATCTAGGGGTGGTTCTAGATAGAAAACTATCACCTGAGGACCACATAAAGAATATTGTGCAAGGAGCCTATGCTATGCTTTCTAACTTCAGAATTGCATTTAAATACATGGATGGCGATATACTAAAGAAATTGTTCATGACTTTTGTTAGGCCAAAGCTAGAATATGCAGCTGTTGTGTGGTGCCCATATCTTAAGAAGCACATCAACAAACTGGAAAAGGTGCAAAGACATGCTACTAAGTGGCTCCCAGAACTGAAGGGCAAGAGCTACGAGGAGAGGTTAGAAGCATTAAATATGCCAAAACTAGAAGACAGAAGAAAAAGAGGTGATATGATCACTACATACAAAATAGTAACAGGAATTGATAAAATCGACAGGGGAGATTTCCTGAGACCTGGAACTTCAAGAACAAGAGGTCATAGATTTAAACTAGCTAAACACAGATGCCGAAGAAATATAAGAAAATTCACCTTCGCAAATAGAGTGGTAGACGGTTGGAACAAGTTAAGTGAGAAGGTGGTGGAGGCCAAGACCGTCAGTAGTTTCAAAGCGGTATATGACAAAGAGTGCTGGGAAGACGGGACACCACGAGCATAGCTCTCATCCTGTAACTACACTTAGGTAATTACACTTAGGTAATTACCAGAGGTCATGATGACCAGTTGTGTACACACCAGAGGCCACAATGACCAATTGTGTGTACACACCAGAGGTCATGATGACCAGTTGTGTACACACACCAGAGTCCATAATGATCAGTTGTGTGTACACACACACACACACACATCAGATGCCATGATGACCAGTTTTGTACACACCAAAGGTCATTATGATCAGTTGTGTGTACACACACACACCAGAGGTTATGATGACCAGTTGTGTACACACCAGAGGCCATAATGATCAGTTGTGTGTACACACACACACACTAGATACCATGATGATCAGTTGTGTGTACACACACACACTAGATGCCATGATGATCAGTTGTGTACACACCAGAGGCCATAATGATCAGTTGTGTGCACACACACACACCAGATACCATGATGACCAGTTGTGTGCACATGCCAGTTAAACATTGATTAATAAAGAAAAATACTTACCCAATCTCCTGTTGGAGAATAACATCTAACACTTGCACTTTCACCAAGTTGAATCTCCACTAATCCTATAAAGCATAAAAATTTAAATAGGTTATTACAGTACAATCTATGAAGTTAAAAATTAAAAACCTGCCTAAACTCTTACATGCATACATACATTCACCCACTCTCACACAAATATTATATGGAAGACAGGACACCACAAGCTATCTTATTCGGAAGCTGTACAATAATTATATATCTACCTACTTTCACACACAAATGCACACATTTGAACTACTGTATGGGGAATCTCATCTTCAGTAAGGCATATTTACATTGGATAAAGTTCAACAAAGAGTGATAAAATGTCATCAGAGAAATAAGTTGACTCTCATAATAGGAATGGTTGAGGGCCACAGGACTAACAACACTGCAAGCCAGACATGAGGACACTTATCTCATCAAAACTTAAAATACTAAACAGATTGGATGATGTTAATTCAGAATTTTGCCTGGATGTTTTAGCTGAACTTGGCACCTGTCTTCTGGCGAATGACCTCGGTGCCTGGGTTCCTACTTGGTTAGCTGCCTTAACTCTTAAACCGTGCAAAACATATATACAATGCTTCCTCAGTCTTACAAACCCCCCTCTATCGAATTCCTGGAAGAGCCGAATAAATTGAATTCGGTACCAAATGTTCAGTGGAACATACAAATGTTCGATTCAGTGAGGAATGTTCATCCAAGCGGTCACCGAGGCTGAGCGTCAGAGCTGGCTGTCATCAACTATGATTCTCCAAAGTGTAAACAGTTATACAGTGTTTTATTATCCTTACCCATTGTTTCTAGGGAGAAATGGTTATAAAAATGATGATAAAATGGTGTCAGGGGGGCATTGGTGAGAGAGTTGTTGTCAGGGGGCAAGTGGTGTCATTAGTTAGGGTTTATTGTTAGGGGGCAGGTGGTGTAAGTTACATATTCTCATAGGAGGCAGATTGTCAGGGTAGACGTTGTCAAGGGAAGCTGAAGTAATAGTGGTGTTAGTAGAGGCTGTAGAGGCAACACGTGACTGGTGCCTCCATTCTACCCCCCCCCCCACACCCCACCCTCCCTCCTGCACCTGACCACCAGAGACCAGCCACTAACTCTCCTCTCTTTTCGTCGTCAGATGCCACGAGTCAATTTAATGATAATCATTGCATTATCTTCACTGAAAATAGCCTTTTTATTATAAAAATGTCATATTGAAGCAATAATAATAATAACGGTAAAAATTGTGATATATACAACATTTTAAACAGTTGGAACACATTTCCTTTTCACAGAATTTTTAATACAATTGGGGTTTAAAAAACAACATCTGACTTGACAATGTGTGACCAGCTGGTCGCTCCTTGAGCCATTGACGGGGGGGGGAGGAAGGGGTTTCCTGGATCCCTCCCTCCCTCTAACAGCCTACGTACTGTACTGTAATACATTAGATATTAATATAGTACTGTACTGTATAAACTGAATAAAACTTCAAAACAAACAATATTTTATTAATTATAACCACAAACAATATTATTTTAAACAAAACAATTTGTAAGTCTATTTAGATTAAATTTTGAGTAGGCCAATAAAACAAGCACAGGTCGTGTGAACGTTAGGCCTTGGTGAGGTGGCTGGCACCATTTGTCTCCCCTCCTCCTAGTATGAAAATGTGTTGCTCGTGCGCGAAGGATAATTTTGAACAATTTTTATCGTTTGAACTCTTATAATCTGTCAAGATGTCTCAGAGCAGCATTCGTGGTGTTCAAGATTTAAAATGAAAGAGAAAATATTTGTTAATTGATCAGAAAATTGATTTAATAGAGAAAGCAGAGCGTGGATACTCTGTCACCCATCTCGCTCAAGAATTCAACATCAGTAAAGCTACAGTTTGTGATATAAAAAAGCAGAAGGATAATATTAGGAAATTTGTTGCTCAAAGTCAAACTCATGCAATAGGCAACAGGAAAACATTGAAGCCTTCTAAATATACGGATTTGGACTTGGTTGTATTCAAATGGTTTACTCAGCATCGTGCGAAAGGAATTGTCCACTAGTCCACTAGCAAGGACTCACCTGATGATGCCCAGGCAACTGGACCAGCATCTAGCACTAGCAAGGACTCACCAGAGGATGCCCAGGATACTGGACCAGCACCTAGCACCAGCAAGGACTCACCAAAGGATGCCCAGGATACTGGACCAGGACCTAGCACTAGCAAGGACTTACATGAGGATGCCCAGGCAACTGGACCAGCACCTAGCACCAGCAAGGGCTCACCAGAGGATGCCCAGGATACTGGACCAGCACCTAGCACCAGCAAGGACTTACCTGAGAATTCCCAGGCACCTGGACCAACACCCAGCACTAGCCATAACTTACCTAGGAGTGCCAATTGAGCTGTACAACACAGTTCTAATGACATAAATGTACAAAGTGTAAAAAGTATAGTTCAAGTGATACAGTACAGTACATGTTTACTTCACTAGTATGATTCTAGTGGTCTGTACTTTATGTACAGACTGTAGTGCATAATGTACATTTGTTCGAAAAGTTACTGTTCTTTAACCACTTAACACTTTCGCTCACCCCGCGCGCCACCCCTCGACAGGGCGATATGGGCCCCAGCGTGTCACGGAAGCGCGCGTTAATTCCGAAAAGTGTATACTCTCTTCAACTTTGTCACCTCAATTCTCCTTCTACGAGAATAAATTTGGTATCATTGTGTTCGCAATAAAATTCTCTACAGCACTAAATGCATATAAACTCCAAAAGCCCGGCTAATTACCCGCAGCAAACAGAGAAAGTGCGAACGAGTTACCCGGGAGCGCGCAAACGGGATAAAATGTTTTCACTATTTTCACTCTGGTCACCTCAATTTTTGTCCTAGGTCTTTCATTTTGGTCTCAATGGGTTCGTAATAAAATTCTCTAGAGGAACATTAGCATATAAAAAAAAACACCTGGTCACGCTCCAACCGCCGACGAGTTGAAGACGGGCCACGCGTTAGCCGTGAGTGAGCGCTCAGAGGCCTTCCTACTACACTCCCAATTCCCACCCTTTTCAAGCCTTTCTTTCGCAATTTTCTTCCTGGAAGGGCCTTGTTCATGATTACTATCCATCGTGGAGTAAGCGTAGATAGTTTCTAAAGCCGCAGTAAGAAATATAGCCACGGAAAATAGCCGAAATGTTCACACGTTTGAGATGCGAGGGGAGACGACATTGGTCACAACAGTGGAGCAAAGACAATGGGCCCACGGCGTGTGCCAAGCCGCCTGAGGGCCACGAGGCTCAACAAAGGAAATGGGAAGACATCGGCGCACATTTTAAAACCAGTCCCCAAAAAATCGGATACAAACCTGATTTTTGGCGAATTTTTAAAGTGGATGACGCAATGCTGCGTCATCCCCGGCATTACCGCCAGTAAACGGATGACGCAATGCTGCGTCATCCCCGAGCGAAAGTGTTAACTGCACCAGCCGAGTATTCTCGGTCGGCGGGAAACTGCACCAACCGAGAAAACTCTTTTTTATTTTTTCGTACCCATTCTAAATGTGTGTGAGGTTGATTGTGTACAAAATGGACTCTTAGGACCTCCAGTGAGAGGCAGCCATCTTGGAAAAAATTCCCAGAATGCCCTAGGGCTGCTGGCTGGGTTAGTACTGAATGAGCAACCATTGGTGGCGCATGCGCCTCTGGCTCCCAAACACCTGTCTGACGCGGTGTTGAAAGATAACGCTCTATCGGTGAAATTCAAACCTTATTGTTTGAAGAACATAAGGGTCATAATATTGGTAAAGCTAGGTGCAATAAGGACCTAACACAAAGGTCGGATGCAAGTGATACAACACCTATGAGGACGATACAGCGAGCGTATCCAGTTGTAGCTCTAAGCGTCAATCTTGCAATCCTATGCTATCTCCAATTTATTTAGATTATACATAAATGAATTCGCTTTCTGCGTTCAGTGATGATGCATCTGATATAAGTAGCATAGATGAACAGTGTTAGCGGCTTCCATGGTGGTGTTTTCCATAGATATTTTCAAGAATACCTGAATCTCTTCCTGACTAACGGACAATCTTTGAGGCTAGCTGAATCTCTTTCTGACTAATGGATACTCTTTGAGGCTAGCTGAATCTCTTCCTGTGTGGGACCATACAAAGCGATCTTTTCAAGACTACCTTACAAATTGATCTTTTCCTATAATCTTTTCAATACTACCTTATGCTTTAGAAGCTTGGCTACATACAACCTACAAGTACTAAAGCCAAGGGTGTACGTGAGTGCGTTATTTACAAGCACACAGAATGAAGAAACAGGAAGCGAAAATTTATCTGTATTTAGTGCAACTTGAGCAAAGTCGCGCTGTGTACCATGGACTATTTTGTTGATTATTACTCACATCCAAAGTACCGAGTGTGTAATACAGTGTGTTACTGTGTAAATAGTGTGTGAAACTGTACGTATTGTAATTTTAGTGAATTTTTAACAAGTAATATTATGACAATATAGTAATATTACGAGGCATGAGTTATGAGGACAGACTACGTGAACTGCACCACATGTCGCTGGAAGACAGAAGAGCTAGGGGAGACATGATCACCACATACAAAATTCTCAGGGGAATTGACAGGGTTGACAAGGATGGATTATTTAACACGGGTGGCACACGCACAAGGGGACACAGGTGGAAGCTGAGTACCCAAATGAGCCATAGAGACATTAGAAAGAACTTTTTCAGTGTCAGAGTAGTTAGTAAATGGAATGCACTAGGAAGTGATGTGGTGGAGGCTGACTCCATACACAGTTTCAAATGTAGATATGACAGAGTCCAGTAGGCTAAGGAATCTGTACATCAGTTGATTGACGGTTGAGAGGCGGGACCAAAGAGCCAGAGCGCAACCCCTACAAGCACAATTAGGTGAGTACAGGAGAACCACCAACACCACCTAGGCTAGCCTAACAAGAGGCAGTCTTCCTCCATCCACAAAAGGCAAAAACACAGGAAAAGAAAACTAAAAACCCCCGAGAAAACATCACAAACAAACTGGCAGCCAGAAAGACGCAACAACCGCCCCATTAAATTAGGGCAGGCGGCGCCAATCGCAGTGCCCTCCCTCCCCCAGCCAGCAACACTCCCCCACCTGGGGCAAGACAGAAAACCCAAGACCCCCAGCGTAACTCCCACCCAAAAACAACCTCAATCAACACAGTTCTCTGACGGTGAGTGATTCCCGAATGCCCCAAGGAAGATAACCCTGAAACGCAAGGGTAGTACTTAGGAGCACCTAGGGAAGATCACCCTAGGTACATGCAGCTTTGCATACAATAAGACACCTGGTCAACACACCACACACACTGCTGGTACAGCCACACTTGGCAAATTCCAGAACAGGAATTTGAAGCCAGCGGTGATCAAACTGACCACTAGCACATCTATTAAAGAACTGGAGTGGTGGGCTGCCTGGGGGTGGGGTGGGGTGGGACTTGTTTGGTTTCTTTCTAGGGGAGTCATTTTAATTTTTTAAAGATGTATATTGCACAGGTTAACCAGACAATGGTCCATTTAGATTTGCCTACCTTTCTTGGTAATTCCGAGGTCGATGGGAATTATGACATACTTAAAATGTAAAGTGCTCATAGGCCATTGCTCCCTGCGCCTCTTTGAGGAAGCCCTAGTTTTGGCTCATGGTCTCCAGTAGGTATAAGGACTCCTGTGAGTGATGACCCAAACTAATATAGCACCTATCAGTTTGGTTAGCTTCGAGGAACCGACGTGGCTCCCCCACAGAAAAAAGGAGCCTAGAGGAGAGGCTGGAGTTGTTAAACATACCAGTCTGGAAGGTATGAGGAAAAGAGGTGAAGCACAAAATAGTAACAGGAATAGTAACAAAATAGACAAAAAGGATTTTTTAAGTGGTGCAACTTTAAGAACAAGAGGTCATAGATTCAAGCTACGGAAACAGAGGTGCTGAAAAAATATAATAAAGTTCTTTTGGAAACAGAGTGGTATACCGTTGGAACAAGTTGAGTGAGAAGGCAGTGGATGCCAAAACATCAGTACTTTCAAAGCACCATATGACAAAAAGTATTGGGAAGAAGGGACACCAGGTGCCTACCACTCATCCTGTAACTACACTTAGAAATTACACTTAGGTAATAACACCTATCCACTTTCTCGCTCTCTCACACACACACACATACACACACCCACTGCTACAAACCCAAAAAACCCACTCACCCACATCCACTCATATGTACACTATTTTAAATTTAAATATTCCTGTCATGTATAACTGTCCTGTCTAGAGTCAAACCTATTTATCCAATTTGTTATTAAAGTTATACATATCACATTTTTACATAATATCTCTTTTTTCCATGATTGTAACTAGTATTGTATAAGGGTCCACTGTATATACAGTACTTTATGTACAATGTACAGTATTTACAGTATTTAACAAAATTATTTATTACCTTCAACATAGACAGTAAAGTTTTTCATATAAATTTCCAGTTCATTAAGAGAAAACTGGCATATATATAAGCCAGAGTGTGAAAGCTTGGCATCATTTAGGGTGAGGAGATGAGAATTATCTTTAACTTTAAGGGTGTAGCCCTTAGTCTCAGCTAAGTTGATTTTGCCTTGGGTTAGAAGAGATGACCCTGGGTAATGCCACCAACTGACCTGAAATACAGAAATTAAATTAAACTTACAATTTTCCTTTTAAATCTCATATATGAACTACCTTGCTACTTTTGTCATCATGTTTGTGGTTAAAGGTAAGACGGTTTCATAGTTGTTGAAAGTAAAACCAAAAATGCTCAAAATAAGTACTGTAGAAGCTTGCTAGTCCGAAGCTTGCTAATTTCGAAAATGCCCTAATTTGGCAAAAATTGTGACCAGATAAAGTTATATCCCTACTCGGACAGAATGTCCATAGAAGCCAGACTATTTGATATTTGTCAGGATCAGCGTATACTGATAGAGTTTGAAGCTTAAAAATCTCTCTAAAACCAAGGGATGACTTGCCGCAGAACATGTGCGGCAAGTCATATAACGTGAACCTTTATGTGAATGTTATATGTGACGTTTTATATGTGAAGTGTTATATGTGAAGTGTTATATGTGAAGTGTTATATGTGAAATGTTATATGTGAAGTGTTATATGTGAAATGTTATATGTGAAGTGTTATATGTAAATGTTATATGTGAAGTCATATCCTCGCTCCTCACTCTACGCTGTATTTCAGCCCTCAAACTATCCCCAGATGATGTAGACCACCACCCACAGGCAGCTAACTACATGGAGTCCAAGCATGTCATAGCACATTCAAAGTAACCAACCCAAATCTACTCATTCCATCTCAAACAAAATTCAAAACAATCCTCTCTGGCTGTGAGTACCAGTGCCTGCTGCCCGCCTCTGCCCACCACCGCGCTGCCTGACGCAAGTTTCCGCCACAACTTATACTCCAGTCCATTCTCGACCTATCATGTCTCCCAGAAACAGGACTGCGCAGGTAAATAAGAGCAACAAAGCCCCTAATAAGGCATCCATCCTGACAAACAGTGACAGCCATCGTGTTTCTCCCTCTGGAAGCTCTGGGGCCTGTGGCAGCGGTGCTGCTCTCCCCTCCACCCCATTGAGCCAGGGAGCTGTGTCCTCTCAATCCTCTCCTAATTCCATGCTTACATCCCAGTTTACGAAATTCAAGCGTGCTTCTGGTCCCTCACTGGATTTCCCTAACTGAGCCGAGAATCAGTGGTTCAAAAAGTTGTGCCTAATCCTTGAGGCTCAAAATACGATCATCCTGAGTCTTCAAACTGAGAATCAAGCGAACCGCGCAAACAACAAGAAATAACCCTCCTCCGCGAGGATATTAGAAACTTTAAGGCTAGCCAAGATCAACTCCAGCATGACTGTTGTTGTGTCGTCCCAAGATATTCCTGTGGAAAGTGAAGGTGAAAAGTGTATTGAAATAGTTCAGGCTCTCATAAAAAACAAATTGCGTGTCATTCTAAAAACAGACATTATTGCTGCCTACAGAGTAGGCAAAAAGAATCCATCAGGACAAAACCAGCGGAAAATTCACCTCAAGCTGGCTTCCCAGTCCATGAAATCACATCTTGTCCGGACAGCTGCATCCCACCGACAGGGAATCTACATCAACGAGTGCTTGACTAGATAAAGACAGCAACTCCTCTACCGCCTGCATCAAGTCTGTTATCAAAACCCAGATGCGATTCATCAGTGCTTCGTTAGAGATGGCATGATTAAAGTGAGAAAGACTTCAGGAGGTAAAATGTTTACAATTGCTAATGGGGATAACCTCAACACTTTCCTCTCCCAATGTGGTTTGTCTCACCTTATTATCAGTCTCAGTAAGTCAACATACAGTAATTAACCCCCTTGTCACCTAGTGCGGGCTAGGTATCCTAAGTCTCTTTGTTACACTTTTTAAATTAATTTTTAATTTACTTTTTACTAGTCATTTATTGGACTTAATTAATTGAGTGCATTAATAATTTCTTTAGTTCTTATTAATTATACGATCATAACTAAACTATTTATAGTTAATAATTATTAGCTTAAATTTGCCTATGTTTATTATTCAACTTTTTTCTTTGATTTCATTTATTACCTAGGTTGCCTAGCCTCGCCATACTCCCTTACTCCATTGTACCCCTGGCTTTGCCTGTGCCTCAAAATGCAAATTATTACTTACAGTGTACCTCAGAGTACTTGTAAGCAATCTACCTCATTTTTCTTTTTTTTTGTTCATTTTGTGTTTGTTTTGTATAGTCCTGTTTATATCCCCCCCCCCCCTTTTATATCAAAATTTTATTTTGTAATTTCCATTCTTGCCTTGTTTTCCTACAACCAGCCTTTTTATGCAGACAAATATAGACCCAGAACTAAGCCTCTTATCCACTATCTATGACAATCATCACTTTAATGATCAAAATTGCAGATATTTTACAGCACATGATATAAACAATGTATTAATACATAATCACAATATCTCTGTAATCAACTTGAACGTTAGATCTCTAAGTAAACACTTCGATGATGTTAGTGCCTTGATTGAAACTATTGACAACAAATTCTCTTTTATTATACTTACTGAAACGTGGTTAAAAGAGGATACTACTCAACTCTTTAACATGCCTAACTACTCAGTAATTCACAACTGTCATCAAATTCAGAGAGGTGGTGGTACTGCTCTTTACTACCACCAAGAACTAACATGCTTAAAAGTAATTAGAACTAGAGACTGCTGTGGGGAGTATATCTTTGCCAGTTTCAGAGTCAAGGGTGCTGAGTCTGTCCTGTCTGTGGGTGCAGTCTATAGAATTCCTAACACTGATGTGTTCGAATTCAACTCAAACCTTAGAAATCTAATACTAGATAACAGACTCAACAAAATTATTATCTCATCTAATTATCACAGGGGACTTTAATATTGACCTCTGCGAGCCTGTAAACCCTACTGCTGCCAGCTTCCTTAACAGTATGTTTCCTGCTTCCTCATACCCTTAATCACAAGACCTACTAGAATCACTGATAGTACTGCCACGACTCTAGATCACATCTGGACCAACATAACCTCTCCGCTAACTTCAGGTATAATCATCGATAGCACTACAGACCAGTACCCCACATTTCTCTTAACTAACATTAACAAACCACCTCTAGAGACAAGGGAGTTAAGCTTTAGGCTGCACAATGAAACTGCTATAGACAATTTTATAGCTGCTGCTGCTAATATCAACTGGGAGTCTGAGTTAGGTCACAAAAGGACATCAACCTAGCAGTGCAATCTTTTCTTCAAAAAACTCTCAGCCTTTATAACACCCACTGTCCTATGCTAACGAAACAAGTCACAACCAAAAGGCTAAACAAGCCTTGGCGTACAAAGGGAATACTTAAATCCATTAATAAAAAACATGACCTTGAAAAGAAGTATAGGTTAGGAACTGTCTCCAAAGAATTCTCAAAGAATTACTCATTATTGCTATCTAAACCTTTCCAGATATTCTAAAAAAAGCGAGAGTAACCCCTGTCCACAAATGTGGTGATCTCACTGATGTTAACAACTACAGACCTATATCAATCCTGCCTAACTTGTCAAAAATATTTGAAAAACTAATCTACAAGCAGCTTTACTCTTATCTAGCCAAACACAATATATTTAGCCCTTGCCAATATGGCTTCAGACCCAAAAAAAGCACTAACAATGCACTTATTAGTATGCTTAACTCGATTCATGCAGCCCTTGATAAAAATGAGTTCCCTGTTGGGTTATTTGTGGACCTGCGTAAAGCTTTTGACACTGTCAACCACCAAAACCTTCTTAAATTACATCATTATGGAGTCAGAGGACACTCCCTGCAATACCTCAAATCCTACCTTACTGACAGGCTCCAGTATGTTTCTGTGAATAATACAATTTCTCCCACCCTACCCATCAACATTGGTGTTCCTCAGGGCAGCATACTTGGCCCTCTCCTCTTTCTCATCTACATTAATGACCTTCCAAATGCCTCCCAACACCTTAAACCAATTCTATTTGCTGACGACACAACCTTCATTTACTCCAGTCCTGACCCCCTTGCTCTAAATGCCACAGTAAATACTGAGCTAAATAAAGTCCATCTTTGGCTAACTGCCAACAAACTCACCCTTAGCATTGACAAAACTTTTTATATTCTGTTTGGCAGTAAATCCTCTAATCAAATCAAAATAAACAATACCCAAATTTGTAACAAATTAGATGGCAAATTCCTTGGCATTCTCATTGACCACAAGCTGAATTTCCAGGGACACATTCTAAATATATCAAAAAAAGTTTCAAAAACTGTGGGCATTCTTTCTAAGATCAGATATTATGTACCACGCCCTGCCCTGGTGACTCTCTATTACTCCCTTATCTATCCATATCTCAACTATGGTATTTGTGCTTGGGGCTCTACTACCCAAAATCACTTATGTCCTCTAATTACTCAACACAAAGCTGCTATTAGGACAATATCCAACTCTGGCCCCAGACATCACTCGGTACCCCTACTCAAATCTCTGAATATGTTAGACGTTAAGTCACTGCACATTCTCTCATGTGTATTATACATATATAAAACGCTAAACTGTAATGCCAATCCTGACCTCAAAAGCTTCATAGAAGGTTGTAACAGAACCCATGAGCACTACACCAGAAATAAATTCAGTTTTGATATTCCTAGAGTACGACTTAATCAAACTAGAAATGCTCTACAAATCAAGGGGCCCAGAATGTGGAATGACCTTCCCTACCATGTTAAAGACTGTACCTCTCTCAACCAGTTTAAGATAAAAACGAAGCTATACCTAATAAATTCCCTGTAACGTACCTTACCCTTCTATTGTCAACCAATGTCTGTTTTTTAAAGAGCGCTGTTTGTCAACATAATTGTATTTGTGCTGCTTTTTCAGCTATGTTTTCATTTCTTGTTTTCATTCTACTCTTTATGCTCAATTAGTATTAAGCTTGTCATTTAAGTTTTTCATGCCCGAAACGCTTTGCGTAATAGTGGCTTTAGGCATTGTATGTACTAGCTCTACCTATAAGTCAACCAATCTTTGTAAAAATTTGTTGTATGTATGTACCTTACCTAAATAAACATTTATTTATTTATTTATTTATTTATTTATTTATTTATTTATTTATTTATTTTATTATATTTTCAGGGAGAGATTCCTCACTGGCTCCCTGGTGCTACCTCACTATGGAAATAAAAACGTGGGATTACCCTTACCACCAACACCCTGTATGAGGATGGGAAAACACTCCAAACATCCAACTCTGAATAGCAACCCAAGGTATACTGGAAACGACAGAAGATAGAGCCAAAAACAAATGAACATCATGAGCCTGCAGGTAGATCACAGGTAGACTCAGCAAAAGAACACTGTAGATGACCCGAGACAAACTGGACATGGAATAAGGACGAAGGGCACTGGATATACAAAAAAGTGTTACCCAGAGCATCCCAAGGGTCGTGTAAATAACAATGGACTGTTGTAACTGGGCACAACAAATGAAGCAGCCCTGGCTGAACAAACCAAGAGTCAACAAACAATAGCTACCTCAAGAAGCCAACTGTCCCAATCTTAGCCAGATTGGGGTATAGAGATTTACAGAGTGGGTCCATTAGAAAAGGCTATTCAATTACATTCAATTTGATTTCTGAGAGGGCCCCCTCAGTAGCTCCCTGAGCTAACTCACAATGGAGCATCAGCAAAAAGTAAAAGGCTTTTCTGTAAGGAACACAAAAGATTAAAAATACAAAAAAGATGAGCTGGGCTTACTCCTGGAAGAAGACAGCAGGAGAGGAGAATCTGGGGCAGAAGAACATTAGCCCTGTACCAGCCAATGCATTGGCAAAGAATTATAGACCAGTTACACTAACATCGCACATCATAAAAGTATTTGAGAGAGTGATTAGGAGTCAGGCCACCAATTTCATGGAGACCAATGACCTTCACAACCCAGGCCAACATGGATTTCGAGCGGGAAGATCGTGCCTCTCACAGCTACTTGAGCACTATGACAAAGTCACTGAAGCATTAGAAGAAATACAGAATGCTGATGTGATATACACGGACTTCGCAAAGGCTTTCGATAAATGTGACCATGGCGTGATAGCACACAAAATGAAGTCAATGGGAATAACCGGTAAACTAGGACGCTGGATACTCAGTTTTCTGTCAAACAGGACTCAGCGAGTAACGGTCAACTATATAAAATCTAGTCCAAGTGCTGTTAAAAGCTCTGTACCTCAGGGTACAGTCCTTGCACCGCTGCTTTTCCTTATTCTCATATCAGATATAGACAAAAATACAAGTCACAGCTTCGTATCATCCTTTGCAGATGACACAAAAATCAGTATGTAAATTATCTCGGCTGAAGACACTGAAAAACTTCAAGCTGATATTAATAAAGTTTTCGACTGGGCATCAGAAAATAACATGATGTTTAACAATGATAAATTCCAGGTACTCAGGTACGGTAAAAATGAGGACCTTAAACATAATACAGAGTACAAAACACAATCAAATGTACCCATAGTAGGAAAACAGCATGTAAAGGATTTGGGAATAATAATATCTGACGACCTAACGTTTAAGGAGCATAACCAAGCAAATATTGCGACAGCCAGAAATATGATAGGATGGATTACGAGAACTTTCAAATCCAGGGATCCCATCACAATGGTTGTACTCTTCAAGTCACTTGTGTTGTCCCGTCTTGAGTACTGCTCAGTACTCACTTCCCCCTTCAGAGCAGGAGAGATTGCTGAAATAGAGGGAATACAGAGAACATATACGGCATGCTTAGAAACAATAAAGCACCTAAATTATTGGGATCGTCTTAAAGCCCTCTAAATGTACTCACTAGAAAGAAGACGAGAGAGATATCAAATAATATTCACCTGGAAGATACTGGAGGGCCAAGTACCAAATCTACACAGTAAAATAACAAGGTACTGGAGTGAACGATATAGAAGAAAATGCAAAATAGAACCAGTGAAGAGCAGAGGTGCCATAGGCACAATCAGAGAACACTGTATAAACATCAGAGGTCCGCAGTTGTTCAACGTCCTCCCAGCAAGCATAAGAAATATTGCCGGAACAACCATGGACATCTTCAAGAGGAAACTAGATTTATTCCTCCAAGGAGTGCCGGACCAACCGGGCTGTGGTGGGTATGTGGCCCTGCAGGCCGCTCCAAGCAACAGCCTAGTGGACCAAACTCTCACAAGTCAAGCCTGGCCTCGGGCCAGGCTTGGGGAGTAGAAGAACTCCCAGAACCCCGTCAACCAGGTATCAACCAGCCATGCAAGTGCCACACAAGTGCAGTTTGGCCGAGAGATATGGAATGAATCCATATGGGAATGAATCACTGGCTGGCTATGCTCAACATTTTCCCAGATGATCATGGAGAGAGTTCTTAGAACAAGGAATGAGAGGCAGGGTTGATAAAATATTGATTCAAATAGCATGAGTAGTTTGTAAATGACACTGTAACTAAAAAAGTAATTGCTTATTTTGTTGTACCTCTTCTTTCTGGAGGGTCTTTTCTTGGTTTTGGGTTGATCTCTGATTTGCAAGCTCCCCTCATAGATAGCACCAGATTCTGTTTGTGGCTCTCTATAGGCAAGGCTGGGGGTTATCTAAGGCTTGACAGTGTATGGTATAAGAGCTTAAATGTGGGGAGCTACTGAGGGAAAGGAGGGGCCCTCCTAGAAATTAGTTTTTATTAAAACTTGAAAATCTTTTCCAGACAAAAGATTTTTGCTTTGTTGCAGTCCTAATGAATTCTGAAAAGCATGTCATTATTTCTATATTGAATGATATTTATACAAGAAAAATCTACTGTTATGATATAATAAATTAGGTAATTAAATTGAAAAGTGTGTGAGTATCAATAAATTTAAGACTAGGAAGGACTGACTGTGGTGTTGCAACAGTTAATCCAGCTTACCAAGGTAGAGGGTAAACTGCTATTGAGGGAACACTGCAGTGTCGCAGACTGTCCTTCATCAACATATAACCTAGTAGTTGTCTCCTCAAAGTATTCCTTCGTAACTGAAACAGGGAATAGGAAGGTTCATTAATATATACAGTACTAAGGGTTATCCCAACAAAAACTATAATTACTATAAGTTTACTTTTTAGTCTTGTGCTTCAAAGGCAAAGCTTATAAATTAAATCCTATGCTGAGATAAACAATATAAGACACATACTAAAGATAATAAAAATGTGGGAATTGTTTTGAAGATGTAACATTGATAATATTCAGTGGTGGCATGTGGAAGAAACATTCCCAGATGTAGCACCAGTAGATCCTAAACTGTCATACAGCATGAAACCTCTATTTTTATCTCATTTTAATGAAAATGTTCAAAATTCAGTTATAAATATATTGAACATAAAAACTTTTGTTATGACACATTTCCCAGTTGCTTATTATTCTAGTGTGAGGTAGATGGAGTCATACACCTGCTAGTGTGTGTCTCTCTGGGGGACTGAAGATCAGCAGCTCCTAAGGATGAGCCACCACTGATAATATTTCAATACATATTGCTAATTTAACACTATCGGTCACCGGACAGGCGCGCTGTCAACTTAGGGGTCATGCACCCGATGTGCGGGCGAGCGTGCGGGTAAGTGCGCGGTGACACCTAAATGTGTATACTCGTTTCAGCTTTCTCACCTTAATTCTCATGCTACGTCGCTCGTTTTGGTATCATTGTGTTTGCAATTAAATTCCCTACAGGTGTGTATAAATATAATGTCCAAAAGCCTGGCATGACTCCCAACAGCAAAGCCTAAAGTCGGCAAAAGTTACCCGTGAGCGCACAAAACCAGTAAAATGCACATACTCGTTCCATTTTTCTCACCTTAATTCTTGTGCTATGTCACTCGTTTTGGTATCATTGTGCTCGCAATTAAATTCCCTACAGATGTGTACGAATATAATGTACAAAAGTTTGGAGTGCCTCCCCGCAGAAAAGCCTAAAGTTACCCCGTGAACGAGCACCAATTTGTACACTGCAACCTAATATGTATACTCGTTCAGTTTGATAACATCAATTTTCATGTTACATCTTTCATTTTGGTATCAAATTGTTTGCATTAAAAAGGTGCGTATTTTAAAACTAGTCCCATAATAATAGAGCAATAACTGGAATTTTAACAAATATTTTAATTCTGGAAGCTCATCATCACAAAATTATTTATATCTTTCCAGTGTTCTGACATAAATTTTTGTGTTACATCTTTCATTTTGGTATCAAATTGTTTGCGACATAAAGGCGCGCATTTTAAAACTAGTCCCATCATAATAGCACAATAAATAGAATTTTAACAAATATTTTAAAATTTTGACCAAAAGCCTATTTATAATCATATAAGTGTTCGGACATCAAGTTTCATGTTACATCTTTCATTTTGGTATCAAATTGTGCGCTTTCTAAAGGCTTATTTTGATACTATTCCTAGGTTGATTGGATAAAAAATGAATTTCATACAAATATTTTTGTAGTGGATGCAACTCCGGTCCAAAGTTAGGACTCGGGAGAAAAATAATGGATGCGAGTCCAGTCCAAAGTGACCAATAGTGTTAATAGAAAGTAGTAGAGTTCTCTAAATTTTCAGAGTGAGAGTAACATATCCTCCTGCCTCTTAACCATTAAACTGCGCAACACGTCATATCAACACACAACACAACACGTCACAACACAACAACACTTTATGTTCGTCTCCAAAGAACTTTCAAAGAATTACTCATCATTACTATCTAAAATATTAGAAGAGCCAAAATTAAATACTACGAAGATAAATTTACTCAAACAAAGGGAAACATCAAGAAAACATGAAGCACAATTTCACAAATACTGTATTGGGATCAAAAAAGATTTTAAATAACAAACCAATAATCCTGTCCAATAACAATAACTCTTGCTCTAAATGTCGCTGTGAATACTGAACTAAATAAAGTCCATCTTTGGCTAACTGCTAACAAACTCACCCTTAACATTGGCAAAACTTTCTATATTTTGTTTGGTAATAAATCCTCAAGTGACATTAATTTGAGAATAAGCAATATACAAATCAATAGTAAAGTTGATGGTAAATTCCTTGGTGTCCTCATCGATAACAAGCTGAATTTCCAGGGACACATTGTAAATATAGCAAAAAAAAAAAAAAACAGCGTTGAATGTAATGAAACGCCATTTTCTGGGTGAGCCCCTGAGGCTCCCTGGAGCTTATCGGGCTAATGTATGTTATGTTAGACCGGGACATTAGTTATGGAGTTCAGACCTACCATGGACCAGCGCCAGAACCTGGCTCCTTCAGAGAGGTTTCAGGGAGCAATGGCCCTGGAAAACCCAATATGGTTGGGGTTTTTCCTTATCTGCCATCGACCGGGGTCAGGCACCCAGAAAGGTAGGCATAACAAAACAAACCCCACATGGTAAAAACTACAACAAAAAACCAAACAGAGAGGTAGAACTCCCTACAATCCCAAAGAACAATCAAACAATCAATTTACTGCTGCGCCAGTCATCCGTGCAGCCCCCCCCCCCCCCTGGAGGGGGAGGGGGGGAACCCCGGACCTCACCGCACCGGCTGCCTTCAGTTCGGAAACTAGGCTTCAACCAACACGAAAAACCACGCCGATCGGGTGGGAGGGAGGGTAGCCAGGGAGCCTCTGGGGCTCACCCAGAAAATGGCGTTTCATTACATTCAACGCTGGTTTTCTGTGGGGAGCCCCTACGGCTCCCTGGAGCTACATACCCAAAGAGAAGGAATTAGGGACTTACCCGGGAGGTGGCGGCCACAAACTCCTCAATGTGAATTCAGGACAACTGGCTGCAACCTGCAACCCAAAGCAACGCAAGAATGCCAAGGAGCAGGGACATTTACCAAATAACGGGCGGCCAGGACCCTGTTCGACTTCCAAAACCCATGCGCCCGAATATGAGCCCAAGACATGTTACCAAACACGGCAGCCAAAGCTGCAAACTTCCGAACGTCATGGGCGCGAGGATAGACCGCAGGCTGGCTAGACTTAATAACCCTGCGGACAACCTGGGAGACCCGAGGCCTGGAACAGGGAACGAGGGAAACCGGATCAACCCAAAGAGCATCCTCAGCCACCCCAGCTGAAGCGCGCAGGTAATGGTGAAGTGCTGCAACCGGACACAACACTTGATGCACCCCCGGCTGAACCAACCAAGCATCAATGACCCACGAACCCCCGGAAAGCAACCATCTCGTTCTTCGCCAGAAAAGATGGAGATGGCTGCAAACGGACAAACCTACCCCCAGGACCAAAAGAGCAGAAACCCCTGCGCCGGAGGAGAGCATGAAGCTCCCCTACCCAGCCCCCAGAGGCCAATGCCAACAAAAACAAAGCCTTGGAAAAACAATCCAGAACCGAAGGGGCCACCACAAACCAAGGAGAGGAAAGATATGAGAGCACCCTGTTCAAGCACCAGTACAGCTCAGGAGGAGCATGAGTAGGCCGGAGGTGAAACATAGCACAGGAAAGCTTATAAAACGGGGCGGATGTGACGTCCACCATGAACGCTAGCTTGAGCGGCTCCGCCAGCGCCATACAATACGAGGCGACAGTATTAGGCATCAAATGACGGTCCTGAAAAAGCCAAGAAAGAAAGGACAAGGCAACCCAATCCGAAAGAAGAGACAACCTACGAAGAGCCACAAAATGGCAAAAAGAACGCCAGGAAACTTCATACTGTCGCCGAGATGTAGCTCGCAGGTAGGACACCATCAACGAAGCCACCTGATCACCATAGAAATGGTGATACACCCGCATCAAAAAGACCTGACATGAAGAGCAGAGGAGAAGTTCGAACCATCCCTCTACTGGACCGGGCCGACCTCCTGAAAGAGGCGGAGATGCGGGAAACATCCCGGGTTCGGGCACCGAGTCAAGAGCATCGGAAACCAAGGCTGGGCCGGCCACCAAGGGGCCACAAGGACTACTCTCCCTGGGAATGTCTCCAACCGAACCAGAACCCGAAGCAACAGCTGGACCGGGGGAAAGAGGCACAGGTAACCCCACCTCGACCAGTCCTGCTGAAAGGCATCCACTGCGAACGCTTCGCAGTCGGGGAAGGGCGTCACATATATTGGGAGACGCCGAGACCACGCCGACGCGAAGAGGTCCACATCTGGGAGACCGTACGTTTGGCAGATCCAATGAAACGAGTCATCGTCGACCGTTCACTCCATGGACAGGGAATGGAAGCGTGACAGACTGTCCGCCAGAATGTTGGACACTCCCCGGACATGAACTGCATGGAGAGCCAAACCCCGAGAATCCAGCAGACGAACCACTCAAAGAGACTAACCCCCAAAGAGCCAAGGACCAAAGAGAACCCCCACGGTTCAGGCAATGAACCACAAAACAGTCCGAATGGAGACGAATGGTTGAGATCTGAGCGACCCGAACCCTCCGAAGCGCAAGCCAGACTGCCGCAAACTCCCGAACCGTGCTGTGAGCCCGACGGAAGAACGGACCCCACCGTCCCTGGCCTGCCTGGTGAGCACTGGTCACAAAGCCCCAGCCGAGAGATGACGCATCCATGAACACATCGAGCGATGGCTCGATGTGTTCACTGCTTCCAATCACACGGGGGTGTCTTGTGCCCTCAATTCCTGGTCCCTACAACACAAGCGACAAACCACTTTCAACTTCGCACAAAGTGAGAGTGGACTTGGAAGATGCATCCATGGTACCACCAAGTCCACAGGAATTTGTCAGGGCCCGTAGCATGAATAAGCCCTACAGGAAGCCCAGGCACTGGGGTCAGCTAAACTAGTAGAACCCTTTCTGTAACTAAGCAAACTGATGACCAGTAGCAGCCGTTGTAAGAGAGAGACCCTTGTGTAGGGGAGAAATAGCAGTGCTATTGAGAGAGACCCTTGTAAAGGGAGAAATAGCAGTGTATTATGTAAGAGAGAGACCCTTGTGTAGGGAGAAATAACAATGTTATATGTTGAAAAAACAGTCTGGAACTCTGACCCCTTTCAGATGCACAGAGCATCATTTCAACAGGAAAATGTAATCTCCTAAAAAGAAAACCCAATGTAAACAAAAGGGATAAAATGGTTAAGAAAAAGCAGATTCAATGCAAGAAAATATAGGGAAACAACAGTGTTAAATGTAGAAAAACAGCCTGGAACATTATAAGACATATAAATGAAGTATTGGGAAATGTGTATGACATGTATAGGGAGGGGACATTACTGGAACCAGGCAGGCAGGGACATGTGCAAGCCCCTATCAGTCACTTGGGAGAGGGAGGCAGTGACAACCAGACCAGTGTTGTGGATGGTCTCCCACAAACACAATAAGTGCAGTATTATAGAGGTTTATAGCGGTGCTTCCCCTTTTCTTTATGAGTTGAGGATAGCAATTTGTGGAAATAAGTATTCTGGAAACAAGTATTTTTGAAACCCTGTATTATAACAAGTATTATAGAGGTTTATAGCGGTGCTTTCCCTTTTCTTTATGAGTTGGGGATAGCAATTTGTGGAAATAAGTATTCTGGAAACAAGTATTTTTGAAACCCTGTGTGTAGGGAGAGTGGTGTGTTGTTAATTCAAGTGTATGTGCTCAGCTGTGTGTCACATGGGAAGATTATCCACATTTATTTTGTATATTCATTTGTAAACCCAGGCCCTTTGTAGTGACCTATGAGGAGTGGAATAGAGTAATGACCTTAAGTTCCAGGTTGTAGAGGGAGAAGGACCCTTCCTCCCCCTTTTTGCCTGTATTAATCCTGTGGTGGATCCAAGTAAACCCCCCCCCCCATCCACTCTGTTCTAAGAAGTGTGAGGAAATCTGATATTTGTTAAACAAAATCCTTTTGTAAAATTGTACTCCAAGGTGTATTTCTTGTCCCATGTAGTTAGAACTGGTGACTATTACTATATAGACCCCTGCACTTCCATTATTTATAAGAAAGTAAGAGCGGGTGTTGTTGGCAATACTTTAGGGTATAGCTTTCAATCTCGTACCTTACAAAGTGAAACCTCGAGGGCAAGAAAAGGACTACCAATACAACCTAGGTATGTCTAAAAAGAAGTTAACCAGGCCTCCTCCATTAACAAAAAAGCAAAAAGCGATAAAATGGAACAAAAATCCCCGAAGACAGACCACAAACAAACTGGCCGCCAGAGAGAAACGTCGGCTGATGCGTGTGCAAGCTGCACCAGCCGCAGTGCATCCAAACCAGCAAAAATACTCCCTTACCTGGGGGCAAGACAGTAAGCCCAAGACCCAAGATGCACCCCAAGGGTGAAGACAACCTCAAGCAAAGAAATCCTCAACAGGGAGTGATTTCCGAATGCCCCCAGCAAGATAGCCCTGAAATGCATGGGTAATACTTACGGAGCACTTAGGGAAAGTAATTCTAGATACATGCAGCTCCTATACACTAAGACACTTGGCCACCATACCACACACACAACTGCAACAGCCTCACAGGGCAAAAATCCAAATCAGGTATTTGAGGCCAGAAATGATGTCCGACCACCAGCACATCAGTTAAAGAACTGGGGTGGTGGGCCGGCTCCCCCTCCCCTTTTAAGGGGGGAGAAGTGCTAATGAGTATGAGTACTAGTTGGATGAAGTGTTGCTTGTTTGTTTTCTTCCTGGGGAGAGTTCTTTTGTCCTTTTTGGACATAGGTGGCAATTTTACCAGATTATGGTCTGTTTTGTTTTGCCTATCTTTCTGGCTGCCCTCCTCGGTCGATGGCAGTTATGACACACTTAAATGTAAAGTGCTTGTAGACCATTGCTCCCTGTGCCTTTCTGAGTGGGCCAGGTTCAGGCTTGTGGTTCCCGGTAGGCAAAAGGGCTCCTGTGACTGATGACCCTAAATTAATAAAGCACTATATATGTTCGGATAGCTACAGGGAGCTGACAGGGTTCCCCACAGAAACTCCACTTGAAGTCTTTCCAAACAACACAGACAAAGCTCCTTGTTCCAAAGAAAGAGAGGGGCCAAGCTTAACAAGCCTGGGCAAGCAAAACATGCCAAGTGGAAATATTCATGAACTGCTGCATTCAAAGTCAGAGCAGGCCAAGACCAATAGAACACAAACCCTTATGAGTTCCCAAGAGTAGGAGAGGCCACACAAAAACACCCTCCACAGAGGGTAGCAGAACCCAGGAAGGCTGAAGGGTACCCAAGATCAGCCTTGGGCTCCCCCCTCCCTAGCCCCAGAAACCCAACAAGAAGGCTCTGAGGTAGAGTCGAGCTCCATGCTACAGGACCAACTACACACCAACTACAGGAATCTGAGCCAAAAATCCCCCAAAAAACGAAGGAAATGGTTCCCCAGTAGGAAGCAATGGCTCAATTGCTATCGATGTCAAAGTGGATGGGGTGATTCCTGAAGAAGGCCGAGCTACACCCCATGCAAAATGTACCCCAGGCTCTGAAACCTAGAAACACCACTGGATCCAGAGTGAAGGTTAGGGTAAGCTAGGATAGGCTAGGCAGGTAGTTCCAGCAAAAGCAGGATGAACAAAGAAGGAAAAAGAAAAGGGGAATTAACACTTGCCGCTCTTAAACCAAAACTCCGAAAAACAAGGGCAAATTCAGCGAAAAATATAGGTAAAAATATGTAAGTAAAATATATTGAATCTTCACATTTTCCATTTGAAATATAGTTTGATAGATTTGTGTCTCTCTCTAATACTGTACTATTTAAACTCTCTGTACAATTTAGCTACAAATTACACAAATTAATTTTCAGCTAAAGATTAAGCAGTACTAAATAAAAATTTGAGCATAGTCAGAGTAAGTAAGGTGTTAACCATTAACCCTCAAACCGCTAGGGGCCCAAATGGAATTCACACCCACAGGCGCAAAAAAAAAAAAAAAAAAAAAAAAAAAAAATTCTTTCGTCTTATAGAAGTGTTTATTTTTGTTCCCTGATCACGGAAAAAATAACAAAAAAATCGTAGGTGGCATATTTTAGCTGCAGTAAGGTAGGGAAGTGTGGCAAAAAAGGGGTGTTGGCAGAGCCTTTGCCAGATGAGGTCTACTCCGCCCGAGCTGTCAGACGGCAGTTGCCACAAATATATTATTACCTAATTATTTGAATGTCTCTGATTGATTTTTTCTTAGTTTTTTGAAGTAATATTATTCCATACAGTGAATTTTGGTATATTTATATAATAAAATGTGTGAACCATCGTTGTACTCAAAATTATGGTGTGCATATTAGTGATTCAATTACAGTGGCAACTCGACATACAATTGCCCCTACTTACGATAATTTCGAGTTACGATGTAAATTTCATCGAAAAATGCGACTCAACATCCGATGGTGTCGTCGACTTCCGATATTTGTTGGTACACGTTCGGGTCGACCGAGCGTGTGGTTCCCAGTCACGCAGCCGATCTGCCTCACTTTACTACAGCTGCCCGCTTAGTGACGATCGCGCCTATAAGAAATTCCGCTTTTGTGGTGATTTTTTGCATTTTGAACATTAAAGTAATTATTATATCATGCCATGAGTCCCAGGAATGTCAGTGGTAAGACTCAACATATAAAAACCCATGTAAGGATGACCATAGAGCAGAAACAAGAGTACAGAATGTCTCTTCCTCAACAATTAAGAAAATGTGTGCAGCATGGGAAGAATTGCAAACATTTGCTGAAACGACTCACCCAAATCAAGCTGCAGTAGGTCGTTGCCTTAACCTATTCAATGACACTGTGATGCATATTTACAGACAAATGTTAAAACGAAGGGAAAAACAAATGTCTCTTGACAAATTTGTAGTGAGACTAACAAGCACTGAACCACAACCAGGTCCTAATGGTGTTCAGGCAAAACATAGGAGACAGAGTACCCCAGAGAAAACATCACTGCCTGATGTGATAATGGAAGGGGACTCCCCTTCCAGACAGGAACAACTCTCCTCCTCCCCCCTCATCACCATCTTCCATACGCCATCAAGAGCCCTCCATAAAGGTAAGAGACACTTAGGTACTGCATTGTAGTTAGACAAAACATTGTATTCAGTATAAAATGTATTTGTATGTTAATATTTTGGAGGGTGGGGGAACGGATTAATTCAATTCCCTTTATTTCTTATGGGAAAAATCGCTTCGACTTACGATATTTCAACATACGATCCGTCTCTGGGAACGGATTAGCATCGTAAGTCGAGGCCCCATTGTATTATGTTCATAAAACAATAAACAAATAGTTTTGCTGTTGTTACACTATATACACCAGTTATATATAAGTATCTGCATGTTTTGTTCACCATAACGAACTACTAAGTTGGTCTTGTGAGTCAAAAAGCAATGAGGAGTGACTGCCACACACCAGCGAGCCACTCACTGCCACTCCCTCCCTCAACACCACCTCACTCGCCCTCATTCTCCTCCCACAATACTGTTTTTGCATTTATTCACTATACACAGACGTTATATATATGTATTTACATGTTTTGTTCACCATAACTGTACATCTAAGCTTGTATGGTGAGTAAAGGCCATAAGACGTAGCTACTCACACAGTCAGCTGATCGGCGGCCGCCCTCAAGGCCAGACGCACTAATATTTCTCCTCCAACAATATTGTTTGTGGTGTTATTAGGCTATATACACACATTATATATAAGTATCTACCTGTTTTATTCATCATACCTGTACAAATAAGCTGGTATGGTGCCCAAAGACCATAGTGGCAACAGTAAACAACATGACAAGTCGTGCAGACGACGCTCCTCCCTCACCAAAATGGCGGCTCCCAACCTACTCCTCTCGCTGTTATCTCACACTATACACACGTTATATATAAGTATCTACATTTGTGTTCACCATAGCGAACCACTAAGCTGGTATGGTGAGTGTAGTCAATAAATGGTGGCCACACACAGTCAGAAGACGACGCCACAACCCTCCCTCCACAGCCTTACTCCTCCCTCCATGGAGCACAGCGCTAAATATCACTACAATCCTGCTATTATCAGAATCCTGGTCAGTTTTATCACAGTCAGGGGGCTTCAGTAATACTATCACTGCTAAATAATAGCAGTATCATATATATTATGGCATTTGTAAGCGCTGCTGTGGTCACAAGCTGAACAGCGGTGCTGTGAGCTCATGCTGCGTGCGCCAGCCTTGGTGGCTTGCTCAATACTGATGCTCTAACACCCAAGAGTGTTGGCCTGAATTTTTTTCTAGGTGGCATCTGGCAACTATCGGTCGTGGCTGTACTATAGCTGCTCCTATCCCAGGCGGGGCGTTTAAATTATAGCGCTAGACACGAAATCATATATATATGATGTGCGAGGTTTCGTTTTTTCACTCTCTGTTTGGTTTTTTGTTTTAGTTTCTTACCATGTGGGGTTTGTTTTGTTATGCTTACCTTTCTGGGTGCAAACCCCGGTCAATGGCAGATAAGAAAAACCCCAACCACAAGGGGGTTTTCCAGGGCCATTGCTCCCTGAAACCTCTCTGAAGAGGCCAGGTTCTGGCGCTGGTCCCTGGTAGGTCTGAACTCCTTAGCTAATGTCCCGGTCTAATATAACATACATTAGCCCGATAAGCTCCGGGGAGCCTCCGGGGCTCACCCAGAAAATGGTGTTTCATTACATTCAACGCTGTTTTTTTGCCAGACTTCCCCCACCCTATTGCGGCTAAAATATGCCACCTACAATTTTTTTATTATTTTTCCCGTGATCAGGGAACATAAATGAACATTTTTATAAGACGATTTTTTATTTTATTTTTAAGCTTGTGGGTGTTGAAGGCCAAATAGCCCAGAGCAGCTTAGGAGTTAAGCACTAGTGGATTTGGGGCCTGAAATTTCCCAAATACAGGATAATGAAAAATATTAATATTTATTTCTGATCTCAATAGCAGAACTCCTACCAAAAAAAAAATTAAATTTTAGAAACTTCATTTAGGGGTCTTGACTAACCTTGAGAATCTCTAAGCAAGAATGGTGGAAGTATAACTAATGTTGTATTTCCCAGCTTCAGTCCATTCAGTGAGCAGCTGTAAGTTGTGTCAAGGAAGCTTTTAGTCACTAATAAACCCAGAAGCCCATCTTTAATATATGGATAATAAGTGGCATCTTGTGTTAAAGTTTCATTACCAGAGGTTATCTGGATGTCTAGGTCAGCATCAAACCAATCCATCTGAGAAAATATATTTTTCATCAAATTAGTAAATGTAAGAAAAACTAAACATATCTATTAATTAATTTCTTAACATTACATTGATTACATAGTAAACTAATATATTTACACCTAATATTTATTATACCTTAAGTAAAATGTCAACATAGAGCACCGAGTATAATGAAATACCACATTTTCTACAGCATTTCAGAAGCTTCTGGGATGTTATGGTATTGATATTGCAGAGCCACACACCACATTATTAGGTTCCTGAGACTTCCTCAGCTGACTAGCAGTTATGACTAGAGAGAAAGATGAAAAATGAATACCCATAGGAGAATTAGGCAAGTGACCAGGAGCTGGGTAAAGAAGCGGAGAATACCAATGTAGGACTTGCCCACGCACTATTTAAGCATGGAGAGGTCATAAGTCACCAAATAGCCATAATCCTGATAAGTGATCAGAAACCCCAAGCCCGAAGAGGAGCAGAAGACAAACAGCGTACCAACAATCTAACATGGCAATATAAACTCAAGGAAACCAAAGGGAATAAATCATAGACATGCTGGGAAGAAGCAATGGTACTACAAACATACAGAAAGGCCTCCAAGGACACACACCTGGGACATCCAAACAATATAAAGAAGTCAAAACCAAACACCAATCCAAAGCAGCCACCAAAGAGAGCCAGGGAGGGGCAAAACACTTGAGATGAAACAGAACTTTGACCTACTTGATACCTGCTTGATGGGGTTCTAAGAGTTCTTCTACTCCCCAAGCCTGGCCTGAGGCCAGGATTGACCTGAGAGTTTGGTCCAACAAGCTGTTGCTTGGAGTAGCCTGCAGGCCCACATATCCACTACAACCCAGCACTTCTTGAAGATAACTATCTAGTTTTCTCTTGAAGAGCACCACAGTTATTCTAGCAATGTTTTTTATACTCGCTGGAAGGATGTTGAGCAACCGTGGACCTCTGATGTTTATACAGTGTTCTCTGATTGTGCCTATGGAACTCCTGCTCTTCACTGGTTCTTTTCTGCATTTTCTTTCATATCATTCACTCCAGTATGTTGTTATTTTACTGTGTTGATTTGGTACCTGGCCCTCCAGTATTTTCCACGTTTACATATTTTGATATCTCTCTCGTCTCCTTTCTAGCGAGTACATTTAGAGAGCTTTGAGACGAACCCAATAATTTAGGTGCTTTATCGCATCTTTGTATGCCATATATGTTCTCTGTACTCCCTCTATTTCAGCAATCTCTACTGCTCTGTAGGGGAAATTGAGTACTGAGCAGTACTCAAGACAGAACAGCACACGTGATTTGAAGAGTACAACCATTGTGATGGGATTCCTGGATTTGAAACCTCTTAAAATCCATCCTATCCTTTTTCTGGCTGGCTGAAAATTTGCTTGGTTATGCTTCCTAAACATTAGGTTGTTCGACATTTTTTTTTCCCAAATACTTTACATGCTTCTTTCCTATTAAGGGCAAATTTGATTGTCTTTTGTACCCTGTATTATGTTTAACCACTGGGAGGTGCTTGCCTTAAGCAGTTGCTTGTTTTGATGCACATTTACTTTCTGGCAAGTGTTACATTCTTGGTTTTGTGTTGATCTTTGATACTCAAGCTTCTCTTGCCTCATAGAGAGCATCAGATTCTGGTTCTGGGTCCTAGTAGGCTCAAGTGGGTCTTAGAAGCTACTGTGAAAATGTCTGGTGCAATTCCCTAAGGCTTGAAAGCTCCAGTACTTTAGCATCTGAAAGTTATTGAGGGGGCCCTACCAGAAATACTTTATATGTAAATGATTTTCTTGCAGTGATAGAGGGATGAACTAATTACATAACATAGTAGTGTACACTATAACCAGTTTACAAATTTCAAATGGCAAATATTCTAGTAAAGAGACGACACTACATGAGTAGCTCTCATCCTATGACTAAACTTTAATAATTACAATTAGGTACTGTAATTACATCCACTATTTACTATATACAAATTTACTACCATTCAAATTATAATATCAAGTTAGAAATAAGCAATTCAAAAATATTCTTAAACGAGGTCAGCATTCAAATACCTTAACATCTACTTCAGAGGTCAAAGCACAGGGCAGAAAAGCAGTTTGGCCCTCCACTGCCACTACTTGTGACTCCATCAGGTTTTTAAAATCTGAAAACCATGCAGCTATTTAAATTATTTAACAAAATTAAAATTGTTACAATTAAAACAAATTAATGGTAATACATTATTAAAATCTTTTATTTTCAGACTCAGACAACATATATTCAGTCATAGTTGCAGTTCTGTGCATGCCTTGCTTGGTTACTCTCTTAATCACTGTGCTGCTCAGGCTCCAAATATAGCACCCCCTGTGCACAGGAAATTAATTCTTGGCAAAATTTTTTTGTTGTTTTTCAAAATGTTAAATATTCTTCCCTGATCACAGATATAAAAAAAAAAATTGTACTTTGGCCACAATGGCATCCGGAAAATGGAGTGTGATGTCATGATTTGGTGGTCGCCCGTGACGTAGACTCCAGGAGCCAGTTGCCCACCAGCTTCAACATGTGTGAGTTGCCACAAATATGTTTTTGTTCATTTTTTGCATACATTTCTAAATACATTTGTTTTGTTTTTTCTTGCCAATCCTATGTATAATGAACACATACACAATATTATGGCAGTAGAACATCTGTACTGTCTCAAGAGACTGTGTTATATGTGTCACAAATGTGTCCACATATGTTGCTCATAATACAACAACATATTTACACACTATACACTATCACACACTATATACATTCACTCAGAACTCCGCCAGTGTGAGCTGCCATACCCAGCCAGCCCTCCTTCACTCCTCCAACACCGTACTCACCAACAATCCTCCTTCCACCATACTGTTATTGTTTTTATTACACTATTTACACATATTATGTATAAGTATCTACATGTTTTATTCACCATAACTATGCAACTAAGCTGATATTGTGTTCAAACAGCCCAGTGGCCATCATACACTGCATGACAAGTCACACAGCAGACGACGCTACGAGTACGATGCCACCTCTCTCTCTCATCAAAATGGCTCCTCCCAACATACTCCTGTTGCTGTTATTACACTATATACACACGTTATATATAAGTAGCAGCAGTCTCCGTGGCATAGTGGTAAGATGCTCACCTGGCGTTCCGCGAACGCTTTGTCTTGGGCTTGTATCCTGGCCGGGGAGGATTTACTGGGAGCAAATCCTTAACTGCAGCCCTCTGTTTAACTCAACAGTAAAATGAGCACTTGGTTGTAAAAATGATTCTTCGTGGGAGTCGTATTCCAGGGAACCTAGGATTAAGGACTTGCCCGAAATGCTACGCATACTAGTAATTACCTAAGTGTAATTACCTAAGTGTAATGTAGGGGTCTTGTAGCCTGGTGGATAACGCGCAGGACTCGTAATTCTGTGGCGCGGGTTCGATTCCCGCACGAGGCAGAAACAAATGGGCAAAGTTTCTTTCGCCCTGAATGCCCCTGTTACCTAGCAGTAAATAGGTACCTGGGTGTTAGTCAGCTGTCATGGGCTGCTTCCTGGGGGTGGAGGCCTGGTCGAGGACCGGGCCGCGGGGACACTAAAGCCCCGAAATCATCTCAAGATAACCTCAAGAATTACCTAAGTGTAGTTACAGGATGAGAGCTACGCTCGTGGTGTCCCGTCTTCCCAGCACTCTTTGTCATGTAACGCTTTGAAACTACTGACGGTCTTGGCCTCCACCACCTTCTCACCTAACTGGTTCCAACCGTCTACCACTCTGTTTGCGAAAGTGAATTTACTTATATTTCTTCAGCATCTGTGTTTAGCTAGTTTAAATCTATGACCTCTTGTTCTTAAAGTTCCAGGTCTCAGGAAATCTTCCCTATTGACTTTATCAATTCCTGTTACTATTTTGTATGTAGTGATCATATCACCTCTTTTTCTTCTGTCTTCTAGTTTTGGTATATTTAATGCCTCTAACCTCTCCTTGTAGCTCTTGCTCAGTTCTGGGAGCCACTTAGTAGCATGTCTTTGCACCTATTCCAGTTTGTTGATGTGCTTCTTAAGCTATGGGCACCACACAACCGCTGCATATTCTAGCTTTGGCCTAACAAAAGTCGCGAACAACGACTTTTGTTAGGCCAAAGCTAGAATATGCAGCGGTTGTGTGGTGCACGAGAATTGAGGTGAGAAAACTGAAAAGAGTATACACATTTTATTACTGTTTCACACTCATAGCTAACGATCGCCCGATTTTTGTGTTTGGTGTGGGTGGCACACCAAGTTTTTGGACATCATATGTATATACTTCTGTGGGGAATTCTATTACAAACAATTTGATACCAAAATGAAACACGTAAAACGAAAATGGAGGTGAGAAAACAGAAAAGAGTATACACATTTCAGTGTTGCTGCACGTTCGCCGAAACGCCTGGAGCATGAACGGGAAGTCTAGGGGGCTCAAGCCCGAAGCGCAAAAGTGTTAATTAACCAGACAGTGGTGTGTTTAAAAAAAATGTGCCTACCTTTATGGATGCCTTCCCTGGTTGATGGCAATTATGATATACTTTAAATGTAATGTGCTCATAGGCCATTACTCTATGTGCCTCTCTGAGGGGAGCTAGGTTCTGGTTCTAGTCCCCAACAGGCAACAAGAACTTTACAACTAATGACCCCAAATAGAATAGCACTATATCAGTAGGATAGCTTCAGGCAGCCAATGGGCCTTCCCACAAAAATACATAATACATACCCTTTTGGAAGGTAAGTACCATAGTAGTGTTCAATGGGATGGATGTTGCAAAATTGGAAGCCTCGCAGCAATAATTCGCTGTTCTGTCAGATTCTTCAACTGTAATGTCAAGGTAAGCTTTGGAAATGTCCTTCACGTGTTCAGTCTTTGAGGGCAACTCCTTAGTATCCCTAAACCAAGTGAGTGTTGCCAGAGGCAGCCCGCCTCTACTGGTGCAAGTCAGTCTTATGGAGTCCCCAACTTGTACTTCCATGCTATCGTTATTTTCTTCAATCACAGGTGGCTCAGGTTCTGTATGTAAATAGATTTATAATGATAGTTTCCACAAAGTGATAGATTTTCAAATTAGCTAATAAGAAAAAAGAAGTAAATAATCCATTGCATACATAAACAAAAATCATGCATTGAAATCTGAAAATGATGACCACTTATATTCTGACTTATCTACTTCTTTTATATATTTTAAACCAAACTCAATCAGATATACAAGTAAGATTTTTGTAATATAAAATGTTTATGCAACTTTACATTAGAACATTATTTATGAATACTTTGACACCAAAATTATAGCTATAACACCAAAAATAAATTGGAAAAAATAAAAAGAGTATAAGCATCTTATGTGCTAGTGAGTGGTGCCACAAGTGGCCTGAAATGTTTATGTTTGGGCATGTGGCGAGAGGCCAGAATGCTAAACTGTTAATATAGAGTGCTTTTTAAATACACTACTTGAATGAAATAATAGACTAATACTGGTTTAATATATCTTTAAGGATTCTTATGTTAATAAATTGTATTAGCGCTTTATTCTACTTACAAAGTTATTGAAAGTTAAGAAAACACAGTAGGCCTACCTTGTGATTCACCAAACACATTGTATGTTAAGCCAGAGTTACTTCTTATATCAGCACATACTTCAGTTCCTGTCTGGATCATGTAGTATTGGTAATCTGTTTTTATCCCTGATTTATAAGTAAAACATTCGTATGGCATTTCTGCGTTGTCATCATTTCCCATAAAGTAGTGTGTTGAATCTTCACTCCAGTTGGCTACACATTTCAATTGTTTTGCTGTATTACAAAGACAGGATTTAAAATATAAATTTATATAACTACAATAGATGGAATAAAATTATAAAATATTAGTAATATTTTGAAAAAAATTTCAAGCAAGAAGCCTATCATATATTTTTATACTCTGACAATAATATAATAATTCAATAATGTACAATAATTCATTGTGTCAAGGGACAGGCAACCACTGTATGTATGTATGTATGTATGTATGTATGTATGTATGTATGTATGTATGTATGTATGTGTGTACATATATATATATATATATATATATATATATATATATATATATATATATATATATATATATATATATATATTTATATATATATATATATATATATATATATATATATATATATATATATATATATATATATATATATATATATATATATATATATATATATATATTACACAAACAAGCCTGAATGGTCCCCAGGACTATATGCAACTAAAAACTCACACCCCAGAAGTGACTCGAACGCATACTGCCAGGAGCAACGCAACTGGTATGTACAGGACACCTTAATCCACTCGACCATCACGACCGGACATAAGGAGGTGATAGCCGAAGCTATTTGACCCCCCCCCCCGGCACTCGGTAATCTTAGGCATAGTATTTTATCAAATCACCTTTAGTTAACATTTCAGGGTTCAGGGAAAGATTTTGAGTTTTGGTTTCAGGGAGGGTCATATTGGGAGAGTGACAGCATTTTGGGCAAAGATATGACAATGACCTCATTCCCCCTAGTAACATTCATGATGATAACCACATTTGTACCATGAAATGGTAGCAGGATTTTTCATGGGTCAAGGCAGATCCATTGCATCTACTTGCTAATCCACTGCTAAAGCAGTGGCAGTGCTAATCCACTGCTAATATAATTGTATCCATATTTGCATCATATATGTATAACCTAGACAATAATTGTTTAAATCTAAATATGATGACGACCGCATTACACTGTGAATCAACAACTGACAATAACCGCTGTCTAAGCGTTAAAAGTAAATACAGTATAAGCAAAACAGAACTGTATGGTATTCCTATACCAAAGCTACCAAATAGTTAATATCTTTAGAAAACATTCATACTTACTGTGAATAGCAGCCTCTGGATGTGTATGATCTGGGCAAGGATTATACGAGTATAACAGTTCTGTGTCATTATTTATAGATAAGAGCCTTGAGTGTCTTTCACTGCACTTCCTATTTGGCATTTGGTAGATGAACGAGCGGGAGCCAGTGAATGGGCAGATGGCTGAGGAATTTTTGCGAACCATTACACGTACATGTTCAGTATTTTCTATTGTGGAGCAGACAGTATTTAAGTCTTTCGACTTAATACAAGAGGCTGTGGATAAGAAAATCTTGTCAATATGTGTTAAAGAAAAATCAGTTTGAATTTTTGTATTAAGTATAATGTCTGAAAAGATTATTATGCATGTCTACAAAAATCAGTGCTGAATAATCACTGTTTTAGCACTGAGCTACTGGGCCTAACACTGATTAAAATAACAAAATAATAAGTGCCAAATAAACCATATAATATAATGAAATACCCTTTTCTTGAGGACCCAAGTAGCTTACTGTACTTAACTCCGGTACCACCAATCATTAGCACAACATCAGGCCACTGAGACCCATCTAAATCTGGCTCACTATCAGATGAGGGAAGTAAGGGTGGGTCATCTGAGATTAACAATCAAACAAGTGAAACTCAATCAGAGAACATTTTAGGGTCCTGTCACAGTGGTAAGTGTAACTAGTTGATGCCTCTGTTCACCTAGCAGTAATTAGGTACCCCGGGACTTAGATTACTAGACTTCCCATTCTGGGAAGTTCAATAGTTAGTCAAGAGGGACCTTGATACAGCCTATCCTCCTAAAGTTCCTCAACGTCAAGAAAATGATCAATTTAAAGTGTCCTCTCCTAACCTACCAGAGGACCCAAACAGAAAATGGGACAGCTAGTATGTCACTTTCATGAGCCACTTCCAATTTCTAGTATGGCAATTTTTGCCCCTTACGTAATGCATACAAGTGAAAAGTGATGATCTTTGTAGGAGAACAGGTTGCTTGATAAGGTTACCAGGTTTTCTGTGCCTGATTATGAGAAACCATATTATGACAAAAGTGAATCCTTTGAGGAAATTAAGCATCCCTAAAACAAAGCAAATGATCATTGTCAGGGAGCATTTATCTGAAATGTGATGTAACCAGCCTCAGTTAAATGGCAGCACACACCTTCTGGGGTCACAGTCACCATACCCCTGGTGCAGGTTCGAATCCTCCGCATGGCTCCAACTGATTTCTTGTTGATATATCACGTTAATGTAATTTCTGTGTGTATTTGAAGAGTGTTGGTAGGAAGAATTCCTTTACCACACCAGAGTGTATGCAGGTAATATATAAAAACTGGATTTGGTATCAGCTCAATGCCTCGAGACCACTTGTGGATTCATTTGAATCCCAGTTTGCTTATAGCACATCATGGTTCAGTGGTTTAAGGCATGCACCTGGGATTACCCATGGTGTAGGTTCGAATCCTTTGAATGGCTCCAATTGATTTTTTCATTATTATTATTATTATTTTAAGGTGATAGTAGAGAAGCAAGGTGTTGACATCAGTGTTATTAGAAGCAGAGCCAGTGTAAGAATAAATACACTGACTTGGCACTGATCTCTATATAGTGTTATTGGAGGAATGTCCCTTCCAACCAAGAGAGGATGTGAATGTACAATGCTGGTTCTTTTTATGATTGGTTAGCCACAGAGCCAGGGGAATGTTTCATGAGTTGTGAACTTTCAGTACAATTGCATGACTATTTTGAGGTTATCTTGAGATGATTTCTTGGCTTAGCGTCCCTGTGGCCTGGTCCTCGATCAGGCCTCCTTTTTGTTACACATTCAAAAGAAGCAGCCCGTAGCAACTGTCTAGATCCCTCATACTTATTTGCTGCTAGGTGAACAGGCACATCAGCGTGAAAGAAACTATGCCCATTTTTTTCCGCATCTGCCAGGGATCAAACCCGGAACTTTAGGACAACGAATCCTGAGTGCTGTTCACTCAGCTGTCAGGCCCTTACAGACATATTGCATATGGTGCAGTATTATTCTTAAAGGGGTAATTACCCAAAGAGATACTTACCACTTAGGTAATTACCTCTAAGAATATTATGCCAAACTGCTGGAAACTATCAGCCTTTTCAATAACTGTTGCATAAAAGTATTGTTGCAAATAAGTGTTGCAAATGAGTATTGTTGCAAATAAGTATTGTTCCAAATAAATATTGTTGCAAATACAGTAAGTATTTATGTAAACTACTTACATTTTTGGTAGTAAATTATATTGTGATGTTTCTCTGTTATGATAAAGCAGCTGTAACAGTCATTTATTCTGCAAATATGAAACAAAGTAACATTTATGTCAGAAAATAAAAATACAGGAAACTGTAGAAGGTCTATTGGCCTACATGAAGCAGCTTCTATTCATATCTACCCAAACTCATTCACTTTTAGTACGTACATGTCTAACAAAAAAAAACAGCATTGAATGTAATGAAACGCCATGTTCTGGGTAAGCCCCAGAGGCTCCCTGGAGCTTATCAGGCTAATGTATACTATATTAGACCAGGCCATTAGCTATATATATATAGTTCAGACCTACCAGGGACCAGTGCCAGAACCTGGCCCCGTCAGAGAGGTTTAAGGGAGCAATGGGCCCTGGAAACTGCCATCGACCTTATCTGCCATCGACCAGGGTTAGGCACCCTGAAAGGTAGGCATAACAAAACAAACCCCACATGGTAATTAACTAAAACAAAAAAACGAACAGTGGTAGAAACTCCCTATAATCCCAAGGAAACAAACAAACAAGCAAACATCACACCTTACTGCCGAGCCGCTTGTCCGCACAGCCCTCCCCGCGCTCCCTGCCCTGAGAGGGGGAGGGGAGGGCCCCCCGGACCTCACCGAGCTGGCTGCCTAGCACCAGCTCGGAAGCTAAGCTTCTGAGCAACGTGAAACAATTGTCGACCAGTGGGAGGGAGGGTTGCCAGGGAGTTGATGGGGCTCACCCTGAAAATTACGTTTGATTACATTCAACGCTGGTTTTCTGTGGGGAGCCCCTATGGCTCCCTGGAGCTTCATAGCCAAAGAGAAGGAAAAAAAAGTTTGACCCGGGAGGCGACCGCCACAAACTTCGCAATGTGAAGTCGAGACAACAGGCAGCAACTTGCAACCCAAAGCAACACAAGAATGCACAGGAGCAGACACTCACAAAAGAACGGGCAGCCAGGAGCCTGTACGACCCCCAAGTCCTCGTGTCTGAAATGAGCCGTCATCAAACATGGCAGGGAACAAATAAGAACAAAGCAGTTGGTCCAGATGGAGTTTCACCATGGGTTCTGAGAGAATGTGCACCTGAGCTCAGCATTCATCTTCAACTGATTTTTCAGGCATCCCTGTTTACAGGAGTTGTAGCTGATGTGTGGAAAAAGGCTAACATAGTTCCAATCTACAAAAGTGGAAGCAGGAAAGACCCCCTTAATTATAGACCTGTATCATTGACAAGTGTAATAGTCAAAATATTGGAAAAAATAATTAAAACTAAATGGGTAGAATACCTGGAGAGAAATGATATAATATCAGATAGACAGTATGGTTTTCGATCTGGAAGATCCTGTGTATCGAATTTACTCAGTTTCTATGATCGAGCAATAGAGATATTACAGGAAAGAGATGGTTGGGTTGACTGCTTCTATCTAGACCTAAAAAAGGCTTTCGACAGAGTTCTACATAAGAGGTTGTTCTGGAAACTGGAAAATATTGGAGGGGTGACAGGTAAGCTTCTAACATGGATGAAAAATTTTCTGACTGATAGAAAAATGAGGGCAGTGATCAGAGGCAATGTATCGGACTGGAGAAATGTCACAAGTGGAGTACCACAGGGTTCAGTTCTTGCACCAGTGATGTTTATTGTCTACATAAATGATCTACCAGTTGGTATACAGAATTATATGAACATGTTTGCTGATGATGCTAAGATAATAGGAAGGATAAGAAACTTAGGTGATTGTCATGCCCTTCAAGATGACCTGGACAAAATAAGTATATGGAGCACCACTTGGCAAATGGAATTTAATGTTAATAAAAGCCATGTTATGGAATGTGGAATAGGAGAACATAGACCTCACACAACCTATATATTATGTGAGAAATCTTTAAAGAATTTTGATAAAGAAAGAGATCTAGGGGTAGTTCTAGATAGAAAACTATCACCTGAGGACCACATAAAGAATATTGTGCGAGGAACCTATGCCACAATTTCTAACTTCAGAATTGCTTTTAAATACATGGATGGCAATATACTAATGAAATTGTTCACGACTTTTGTTAGGCCAAAGCTAGAATATGCAGCGGTTGTGTGGTGCCCATATCTTAAGAAGCACATCAACAAACTGGAAAAGGTGCAAAGACATGCTACTAAGTAGCTCCCAGAACTGAAGGGCAAGAGCTACGAGGAGAGGTTAGAGGCATTAAATATGCCAAAACTAGAAGACAGAAGAAAAAGAGGTGATATGATCACTACATAGAAAATAGTAACAGGAATTGATAAAATTGATAGGGAAGATTTCCTGAGACCTGGAACTTTAAGAACAAGAGGTCATAGATTTAAACTAGCTAAACACAGATGCCAAAGAAATATAAGAAAATTCACTTTTGCAAACAGAGTGGTAGACGGTTGGAACAAGTTAGGTGAGAAGGTGGTGGAGGCCAAGACCGTCAGTAGTCCTCTCCGTCCTCTCTTCCTTGTCCTTCCCCTTCAATTGTTCATCTGGTCAACCCCTTGCTTCTGGCTCCGAAATGTCTTGAGGGTTTTGGATTCGGGGCAGGGTTTATTTGGTGCTGAAACTCAGGCGGTCTTGGGGGGAATCCCCTTCCGGGGTGGTGGCGGAGGCATTTGAGCCTTGTCCTCCAGCCAGAGCTTCTGGGTCTAACCAGTGGCCCCCCCTTCGTTCTGCTTTTTCGGCTGCTTCTGTCATTTCTTCAGAGGCGGGAAGGTGGGGGGGAGGACTGCTCGGCCCTGGGCTCCTCAGGGTGAGGTTCCCAGGGTGGGGAAGGGGTTGATTTGGGGGCCTTGGGCCCCGTTGGACCCCTCCTGGGTTTTTGTATCCTCAGAGCGGGGCTTGGTGTTACAAGGAGAGGTTCTCTTTCGCTCCCTCCTCGTACGAATTGGATTTGACGTCTACCCCTCCCCAGATTAGGTTCCGTGATCCCATGGGTTCCTCAGTCCCATCCTTCTGGAACTTTTTGGGTTCCCGCGTCCCATCACATGTTGTATGGGAAACCCTTGCGGCTTACCTCCTGCGCAACCCGAATTATGCTTTTGTGATGGATCCGCGTTCCATAATGTATGAATCTTCCTGTACATACTGGGTTCATTATGAACTTCTGGAGTCATCCTGGTTAACAGACTGCCCGCTCTTCTCGTTGGAGGTTTGGCATATGTTGTGTTGGTGAAGTTCTTGAGTGGAGGGAGGCTCAGACGGCATATTACAGGTTTTCTTGGGGGGCGAATTTGAGCATATCAATGCATGTTTGTTCGCCCCTGCCCTTCCATTGGATGTTGGTGTGATGCAGCTTCATGTGCAGGTTCCTCCCCTTTTGGCTGCATTGGTCACGGAGGATATGCGTACACGTGGCCTGCTGGATTTGGTCCTGCGTTTCTTCTCCTTCCTCAAGCTGTCTTCCCTCCTCCTCAGATTGGCTTGAGTTGGATGTGAAGGAGCTTGGGTTTGATGCATTGCCCTTGGTGGTGTGTGTTGTCTGCATTGTTGAAGCTGTTCACGCCCCTCCTGTCGAATGTGGTTTCATGGTTTTTTGCTTCTCAATTTGTATATCAGCAGGCGGTGTTTCCTTGGCATGCACTTTCTTCCTTGGAATCCGCTTGGGCCCTGGCTCTTAGGTTGTCTTTGCCTTTTTGTCCATTGCTGTTGCACAGTCAGCAGTTGTGCAGTATCTGCAGGCAGCTTCAGCTAGTTGCTGTCCTATGTCAAGACTTGTTAGTCCTCCAGGGGGCTCATTGGGGACCTTCCCTGAAGGGTTGTGCCAGGGTTCAGGGTTCTTCCTGTTGTGGTAGGCCACTGGTGCCAGATTCAGTGCAGGCACAGCCTTCGGTACCATCTGTATTTCGTCGGCGTGGAGATCGGACTGTGTGCTGCTTAGGTTCTCATAAGGTGCATCAGCTCTTTTGCAGTTTGTCCCATTGATGGGGCAATGGAGGGGGGGGGTGGAAGCTCACTCTGTTTGCTCGCACCTGGTCCCATGATTTGTGGGCCTTTTGGGTTGATTCGTGGAGCCTACAGTGGCATTGGGTGGCTCCTCCTCCTTTGGGGGATTTTTTTGACTGGTGGGGCAGGCTTCTTCTCCTGCGCTCTGTCAAGTCATCTAAGAGTGAATTCACTTGGGCATGGTTGAAACGACCTCATCTCTCTCAGGTGGCTTTCCTGCCTGTTTGCAGTCCCAAAACGAGACTGTGCTGACTTCCAGTTCATTCTGGACTTGTCCCGTCTGAACCCGTGGGTTTATTGCCCCTTCTTTCGGAGGACTACTCTGTCCTAGGTCCATCTTCTGTTGGAGCTGGACGCTTGGCTCGGTGTCCAAACCCGAGGGTCTTCCCGCGGCTCCGCCTCTTTCAGCAGCTCGGTCCAGCCTGGTACGAGGCTGGTTCGTTCTTCTCCTTGAGCCTTCACATTTGGAGTTTCTGACTTGAGTCTATCATCACTTGCATGGAGTGCTGGTGACTTCGCTGTTGGTCTCCCACCTGTGTGCTTCATCTCGGCAGCAGTATGAAGTTTCCTGGCAGACCTTCCAGTTTTTCCTATATATTTCCAAACATAGAATTCTCCCAACCACCCGGAGGGTTTCTATAGGTCATTGCTCCTCGTGCCTCTCTGAGGGGGCCCAGATTCTGGCTCGTGGTCCCCGGTAGGCAAGAACTCCATGCACTTTGACTGATGCCAGAAAGCTAATAATTCCATATAAGCCTGGATAGCTCTGGGAAGCCTCCGGGACTCACCCAGAAAATGTCATTTCATTAAATTCAATGCTGGTTTTTTTATTGTCTTAAATGAAGCAATATACAAATGCCTGATCAAAACATCTCCAGTTGCAACAAATCTCTCACTTCCAATGAATCTGAACCCCATGTAGTTCAACGAATCATGGCTGCATTGTACAGTATATTTAAATTAATTTTTATAGCCACACATATAGTAGACATTATTGTTATATAATTGTAATTTTTCATGTAAAAAGAACCTGATTATTGTACAGTAATATAATACTTACTCTTTCATGAGGAAATTGTTGCCCAAGGAGGTTGTACAGATGCTTTCTCCAAATTTGTTTTCACTGATAGTGTAATCTTTATCAGCAGTCCACCAATCACCAGTCCAATTAAATGGAAGTTCACAGCTGTCTAACCATAGGATTGTCACAGTGAGTAAAGTATGAATTAATTATTTTTCTTGGATATTACTGCAGTTTAATAATAAAGTAAATAATAGTAGAGGTGAGGGTTTTACTTCAGTAAACTCATCATCAATTATAAGTTAACTGAAGGCATATATTAATAATAAAACTATTTGATCGCACAAAGGCAATTAAAGGTACTGTATACCAGTTTTCTGTGCCAGAATATCTTACAATTAACCCCCTGCACTGCACACATGTTAATTAAATGTTCCAGTTCTGTGGTGTTTAAACAAAAAATTCAGAAAAAATAATAACTAGCATAGAATGTAATGAAACGCCATTTTCTGGGTGAGACCCGAAGGCTCCCCAGAGCAATACCAGGCTGATGTGTATATATTAGACCGTGGTAACAGTCAATCGATGGAGTTCTAGGCCTACCGGAGACCAGAGCCAAAACCTGGCCCCCTCAAGAAGAGGCACAAGGAGCAATGGCCTAAAGACACCCCTGTATAATTGGATGGTAGTCTTTGTCTGCCATCTACCAGGTCAGGCAACCAGAAAGATAGGAATTCAAAAATAAACTACTGCTGGTGAAAAACTGCAAACAAAAAGCCGAACTAGCAAGCAGAACTCCCCAATCAAAAACAAGCATGACTTCAGCACAACCGCTGCGCATCCTTCTGTGTAACCCCCAACCTCTCCCCAGGAGGGGGACAGGGGGGGGGTCTCAGACCTCCACGCCAGCTACTCTCCTCGGTTCAGAGGCTGAATATAAAAAAAAAAACACCGACAGGAGGGAGTGAAGGATGCTGGGGAGCCTTTGGGTCTCACCCATGAAATGGTGTTTCATTACATTCAATGCTGGTTTTCTGTGAAGAGCCCCTTTGGCTCCCCGAAGCCACCTAACCAAAGACAAAGAAGAAAAGGGACTTACCTGGGAGGTGGTTGTCACGTGCTCCTTAACTTGAAGTCGAGACAACTGGCTCCAACCTGCAACCCAAGGATACACACGCCTGAGAAGGGCCAGGAACATTAACAAGGTATGGTGTGGCCAAGACCCAGTTCGACCTCCAAAAACCCCTGCTCGAACGTCATCCCAGGACATATTACCAAAACCCGCAGCCAAAGACTCGAACGTATGAATATTGTGGGCACGAGGATAGACTGCAGGCTGGCTGGATCAAATAATCCAGCGGACAGCCTGGGAGACCTGCACCCTGGAACAGGAAAGAAGGAAAACTGGGTCTACTCAAAGCGCATCCCCTGCCATGGAGGCCGTTGCATGCAAATAACGGCGAAGGGGCGCAACCGGACCACAAAAAATGATGCTCCCCCGGCCGAACCAACCAAGTATCAACAACCCAAGGACCCCTCGAAAAGCAGCAGACTCATTCTTTGTCAGAAAAGAAGGAGACGGCTGCAAACGAATGAAACGACCACCAGGACCAAAAGAAGAGAAACCCCTGTGCAAAAGGAGAGCATGAAGCTCCCCGACCCGGCCCACAGAGGCTAATGCCACCAAGAAAAGAGCCTTTAAAAAACAACCCTAAACCGAGAGGGCCACCACAAACAGAGGAATAGAGAGAAAATGAGAGCACCTGGTTCAACAACCAGGATGGCTCAGGCAGCACATAAGCAGGCTGGAGGTGAAATAATGCCCAAGAAAGCTTGCAGAATGGAGCAGAATTGACATCCACCCCAAATGAAAGCTGCAGCGGCTCCACTAGCACCGCACGATACGAGGCGACAGAATTTGGCATAAGATGACGGTCCTGAAACAACCAAGAGAGAGAAAGAACGAAACAACTAGAAATCAAAGACAACCTACGTAGAGACAAAAAGTGCTGAAAGGACCATCAGGAAATTTCATACTGTCATCAAGATGAAACTCGCAGGTGGGACACCATCAACAAAGTCACCTGATCACCATACAAGTGGTGATAAACCCGCATCAAAAAGACTAGATGTGAAGAGTGGAGAAGAAGATCGAACCAGCTATGTACCAGACCGGACCGCTCCGCCTCTTTCTGCTGAAAGAGGCGGAGCAGCAGGAAGACCCTCAGGTTCAGACATCGAGCAAGAAGCGCCTGAAATCAGGGCTGGGCCGGCCACCAAAGAGCCAACAGGACTACTCTCCCCTGGTAAGTCTCCAAGCGAGCCAGGACCTGGATTATCAACCAAACCGGTGGGAATACAGGTAACCCCACCTCAACCAGTCCAGCCGAAAGGCATCGAACTCGACGGTCTCGCAGTCTGGGAAGGACGCCACATGCACTGGAAAATGCCTCAAGAATGCCGATGCGAAGAGGTCCACCTCCGTGCGCCTGTACGTCTGGCAGAGCCAACTGAACGAGTAGGCGTCGAAAGTCCATTCCGTCGATAGGGGAATGAACCGAGACAGGCGGTTCATTTCCACCTGTCTCTGGTGTCCGTTCAGGCAGACACCAGAACGTTTGACACCCCCCTGAATGTAAACTGCCAGGGAAGCCAAACCCCAAGAACTCAGCAGACGAGTCACCCAAAGCGATCAGCGCCAAAGAGCCAAGGGCCGCATCGAACCCTGTCGGTTCAGACAATGAACCACAGGGGTGCAGTCCAAATGGAGCCGGATTGTTGCTCGGTGAGTGACATGAAACCTCTGAAGCGAATGCCACATCGCCACAAACTCCCACGCTGTGCTGTGAGTCCGACAGAAGGACGGATCCCACCGACCCTGGCCGGCCAGGTGAGCAATGGTTACGAAACCAAACCCAGTGATTGCGAGAGTGGCGGAAGGGACATCCCCAAAGAAACCAGAACAGCCATCGAAGCCAGATCCGACCCAACGGGTAGACCAGCACGGCGAAGTACAAGCTCTTGCACAGCTGCTCAGGGAGATCAGACCAACTGGGAGATCATTTATGTAGACAATAAACATCACTGGTTCAAGAACTGAACCCTGTGGTACTCCACTTGTGACATTTCTCCAGTCCGATACATTGCCTCTGATTACTGTCCTCATTTTTCTATCAGTCAGGAAATTTTTCATCCATGTTAGAAGTTTACCTGTCACCCCTATAATATTTTCTAGTTCCCAGAACAACCTCTTGTGTGGAACTCTCTCGAAAGCCCTTTTTAGGTCCAGATAGATGCAGTCAACCCAACCATCTCTTTCCTGTAATATCTCTGTGACCCGATCATAGAAACTGAGTAAATTTGATACACAGGATCTTCCAGATCGAAAACCATACTGTCTGTCTGATATTATATCATTTCTCTCCAGGTGTTCTACCCATTTAGTTTTGATTAGTTTTCCAATACTTTCACTATTACACTTGTCAATGATACAGGTCTATAAATGAGGGGGTCTTCCCTGCTTCCACTTTTGTAGATTGGAACTATGTTAGCCTGTTTCCACACGTCTGCTACGATTCCTGTACACAGGGATGCCTGAAAGATCAGGTGAAGTGGAATGCTGAGCTCAGATGCACATTCTCTCCGAACCCATGGTGAAACTACATTTGGACCAACTGCTTTGTTTTTACTTAGCTCCTTTAGCATATTTTCCACTTCATCTCTAGACACCTCTATGTGCTCTATGTTCTCTGGAATTCTTATTGTGTCTGGTTCTCTGAAGATCTCATTTTGTACAAACACACTTTGGAACTTTTCATTTAATGTTTCATACATTTCCTTTTCATTTACTGTGTATCTGTCCCCCATTTTCAACCTCTGAATATTATCCTTTACCTGCAGCTTACTTTTAATGAATTTATAGAAAAGGTCTGGATCTGATTTACATTTGTCTGCTATACTGTTCTCAAAATTCCTCTCTGCCTCTCTTCTTACTGACGTGTAGTTGTTTTTTGCATCTTTGTATCGCTGGTATGTTTAGGGGTTTGGCCTCTTTCTATAATGATTCCATGCTTGTGTCTTTTGATGTCTGGCCCTCTAATGTGTGTGTGTGCTGCTCAGAAAAGCATTTTTCATATTACCAGAGAGACTTAGATTTATATTAACAAATTTATTTAATCCAAAAATATTTGGCAACAAAATGTGCAAAATTTGGTTCTATTATGTGAATTACAAAATATAATTGTTAAAAATTAGCCAAGTAATGAATATAACAAAATACTGGATACAACATATGGATCAGGAATGAATTGCTCTACTGAATGAATTAACTGAATGAATGAATTTGTTGATAAGGTTTCCATTATATTCTGATATATTTACTTAAAAGAGTGCATTACTTGCCCCTGTTTTGAATTTAAAAATATTTCACAGTTACAATATAGTTTTTGCTCTTTTTCACCTCATACTACCTTAAAGTTATTAAAAGGATAATTACCATATTGAGGCGGGTGAGCCATGGAGAGGAAGATCTGCCGTGTGACCAGTGTACTGTTTTCATTGTTCAAGGAACAAGTATAAACACCTGCATCATTAACTTGCACACGACTGATTATAAGATCATACCTGGTGCTACCCTCCACACTTCTATCAGTTTCTAATGAAAATCTGGTTGAGTTAATATGTATCACATCTTCATCAAAGGTTATATTTTCAACTTTATTGTTAACTTCACGTGTCCACTTCAAATACTGTGGTAAGAAGAGAATGCATAAACATTATTTATATATATATATATATATATATATATATATATATATATATATATATATATATATATATATATATTTTCAATACCAAGGAAACAGAAAATATATATATATATATATATATATATATATATATATATATATATATATATATATATATATATATATATTTATTTCACATTAGCAATGCAAAAATTTAGTAACACTTTAGTCAATCAAAGTATCCACAGCAGTATATTCTGCATTTCATGATATATGTTAGGTGCAATGTATGCCACATGATTTATCATACAATGTAAATCATAAATTTATGCATTTAAAAAATGATAACTACTCACATATTTCCTGAAGAAGTATACTTCATCCTGCAAATAAAAAAAAACCAGCGTTGAATGTAATGAAACACCATTTTCTGGGTGAGCCCCGGAGGCTTCCTGGAGCTTATCGGGCTAATGTACTTTATATTAAACTGGGACATTAGCTATGGAGTTTAGACCTACTAGGGACCAGAACCAGAACCTGGCCCTTTCAAAGAGGTTTCAGGGAGCAATGGCCCTGGAAAACCCTCTTGTGGTTGGGGATTTTCCTTATCTGCCATCGACCGGGGTTAGGCACCCAGAAAGGTAGGCATAACAAAACAAACCCCACATGGTAAGAAACTAAAACAGAAAAATGAACAGAGAGGTAGAAACTCCCTACAATACCAAGGAAACAAGCAAACAAGCAAACATCACACTTTACTGTTGCACCGCTTGTCTGTGCAGCCCTTCCCTCCCTGAGAGGGGGAGAAGGGGGGGCCCCGGACCTCACCGTGCCGCTTGTCTAGCACTCCAGTTCAGAAGCTAAGCTTCAATCCCACACGAAAAACCGCCAACCGGTGGGAGGCATGGTTGCCAGGGAGCCTCTGGGGCTCACCCAGCAAATGGCATTTCATTACATTCTACGCTGGTTTTCTTTGGGAAGCCCTTACGGCTCCCTGGAGCTACATACCTAAAGAAAAGGAAATGAAAAGGCTCGACCCGGGAAGCGGTCGACACAAACTCCGCAACATGAAGTCGAGACAACAGGCAGCAACTTGCGACCCAAAGTAACACAAGAAATCCCAGGAGCATACACGCTCACAAAATAACGGGCAGCCAGAAACCTGTGCGACCTCTAAATCCCTGCGCCTTAAATAAGCCCAAGACATGTTACCAAACACGGCAGCGAAAGCTGCAAATGTCCGAATGGCACATGCGCAAGGATAGGCCACAGGCTGGTAGACTTAAGAACCCTGCAGATGACCTGGGAGACCTGAGTCCTGGAACAGGGAACAAGGGGAGCCAAATCAACCCAAAGCGCATCCCCAGCCACGGCATGTAGGTAACGGTGAAGAGCCGCAACCGGACACAACCCATGACGCACCCCTGGCCGAACCAACCAAGCATCAATAACCCATGGACCCCTCCTGACAGCAGCCATCTCGGCCTTCACCAGAAAGACGGAGAAGGCTGCAAATATACAAACCTACCACCAGAACCAAAAGAGCAGAAACCCCTGCGCAGGTGAAGAGCCGGAAGCTCCCCGACCCGACCCGCAGAGGCCAATGCCAACAAAAATATGGCCTTTGAAAAAAAATCTTGAACCAAAAGGGCTACCACAAACTGAGGAGAGGAAAGATGAGAAAGCACCCTGATCAAGGACCAGGATGGCTCAGGCAGCGCATGAGCAGCCCAGAGGTGAAACAAAGCACGAGAAAGCGTACTGAATGGGACAGATGTGACGTCCACCCCAAACGCAAGCCGGAGCGGTTCAGCCAGCGCCGCACAATATGAGGCGAGAGTAAGAAGCATCAATTAACGGTTCTGAAAACCAAGAATGGACAAGACAACCCGATGCGACAGAAAAGACAATCTACGGAGAGCAAGGAAAAAGGAGAAAAGAAATGCCAGGAAACTACATAATGTCGCCGAGACAAACCTTGCAGGTCGGACACCATCAACAAAGCCACCTGATCACCATAGAGATGGTGATACACCTGCATAAAAAAAACAGACACGAAGAGCTGAGGAGAACACCGAATCAGCCATGTACCAGACCAGTCCGACCTGCCAAAAGAGGCGGAGCTGCGGGAAACGCCTCGAGTTTGGACCCTGATCAAGCAGCGTCTGAAAACAAAGCTGGGTCGGCCACTAAGGGGCCACGAGGACTAGACACCTTGGGAAGGACTCTAAACGAGCCAGAACCCGAGGCAATAGCTGAACTGGGGAAAGAGGTACAGTTAACTCCACCTCGACCAGTCCTGCTGAAAGGCATCCATCGCGAATGCCTCATAGGTGGGAAAGGGGTGCCACATAGAATAGGAGACACCGAGACCACGCCGACGTGAAGATGTCTACGTCCGGGAGTCCGTACGTTCGGCAAAAGCAATGACGAGTCGGCGACGACCGGCCAATCCATGAACAGAGGGATGAAACGAGACAGGCCATCCGCCAGGACGTTGAACACTCCCTGGACATGAACCGCATGGAAAACCAAACCCTGAGAATCCAACAGATGAACCACTCGAAGGGACCAACCCCAAAGAGGCAAGGACCGAAGAGAACCCCGCGGTTCCGGCAAAGAACCACCAGAAAACAGTTCAAATGGAGCTGGGTGGTAGAGCCCCGAGTGACCTGAACCCTCTGAAGTGCACACCAGACAGCCGCGAACTCCTGAACCGTGCTGTGAGCCCGACTGAAGGACTGAAGGAGCCCACTGCCCCCAGCCGGCCTGGTGAGCACTGGATGCAAAACCCCAGCTGAGAGACGACTTGTCTGTGAACACATCGAGCGAAGGCTCGGGGAGGCGCCAAGGCACGGAACCCCAAAAACCCCAAAGAGGAAGCCGGCGACACTGCACCAACATAAGGTCCCCAGAGGACGAACCCAACGATCGTGAGAGAAGCAGAAGGAGCATCCCCGAAGGAACCAAAACAGATGCCGAAGCCAAACCCAATCCGGTGGGTAAACCAGCATAGTGAAGTTCAGACTCCCTCACAACCGCTCGAGCAACTGCCAAGTGACCCAGGACCCCCTCAGAAACAGCCGTAGGTGGGACCGCAGGCGCATCAACGCTTCTGGAGGGAGAGACAAAGAAGCGGTCCAAGAGTCCTAAACAAGACCCAGCAAGGTTTAAACCCGGGACAGAACCAGATGGAACATCCTCCAGTTTAGCAGAAACCTGAACACGGCAATCTGGAAAGAACCATACCCATGGCAAGCAGACAGGCGGACCGACTGGGAGCCCACACCAGCCAGTTGTCAAGGTAGGCCAAAAACCAAATCCTGAGCAGACGCATACAGGTCACCAAGATCCGGTAAAGATGCGTAAATACACCAAGTACCAATTGCAACTAGGGAAGGCAACAAAAGCGGCAAGCCTGAAGCCCCACCACCAACTGTGCCAGTCCCGGAACCCTGCAAAGGAATGTGCCAAGAAGTGACCCAGAGGTCCAAGGACATCATCCAGGCACCCGGCCCCCAAAAAAGCCGGACCAGAGACAACTTTCTTCCGAGGAGGGCACAGACTTAAAAAGTCCAGAAGAACCGCAGATCCACAAAATCTCGTGTCTGCATTAGAACAAGCGGGAACCTTGGAAGGATGGGCGGATCGACCACGTCCAAACGTGCCCACACACATATGACATGACGAAGCGCAGGGGAAGAAGCCCACCCCACCAGCCCCAAACCACCCCCAAAGGGGGAGAAACCACCCGACGCCACCAGAGGCCGGAAGACACCCAAAAAACACCCACAAACTGCAGAACCAGACGAAAGCCATAAGAGCAAGCTGTCCCACCCACCCCCCAAGCGCTCTGTCCACAGCGAAGGGAACAGATCCCTATCCAAAAGAAAATGTATATATATATATATATATATATATATATATATATATATATATATATATATATATATATATATATATATATATATATATATATATATATATATATATACAGTATACACATATACATACATAAACAAAATGTATGAAGACATACACACATTCACATGAAAATAAAAATTAAAAAATAAAATCAAGAAAGAAAAGAAAAAGACAAGCCGCCAACCAGTGGGCAGAAAGCACCACGCCGGCCAGACGAAGAAGGCACCAAGAGAGCACAAAAACTGCACCAAAAGGCCCACCTCGACAACAAAAACTCAAGGCCCCGGCACGACCACAACACGTGCCAAGACCTAAAAAGACTGACCATCTTTTTGGTCTGCATGGCCTGCAAGCCATGAAGACCCCCGGAACCCCAGAAGGCAGAACTGGGTCACACACGAGGTAACAAAGCCCCCTGAACCCCCAAAAGGGGCCCAAGAGGAAGAAACCTCTGGAACAAAACCAAAGAACCCAAAGGAATCAGAAATCGAACCCGGGGAGCCCAAACTACCACATTTGCCGATGGAATTTCACCACAGATGGGCAAAGCACAGTGTCCAGACAGAACCCCCAAAGAAACGGCCAAAACAGACCGAAAACAGAGGGACAAGGTGTGGGAGCAAGCATAAACAGACAAGGACACTGAGCCCAAACCCTGGGGCCCAGACCCAAAACAGACAAAAAATGCAAAAACCGGTGTTAAAAACCAACACCCAAACGTTCCCAGAGGAACAGAAGATGGGCATAACATCCCAGAAAAGCAAAGAAATGGCAACAGGAGGATAAAACCCCTGAAAGAGGTGTAAAAACTCACCCAAAATGCGAGCTTCCACACCCCGGCATAGGTAAACAAACCGCAGCACCGCCGGTGGCCAAGCAGGGAAAAGTAATTCGCTGAAAGCAAATGGCTTTCAGCGAATTACCACGGCTCCAGAACAAGGAGCCGTGACCAATGCAATAGATCCGAAAACATGCCAGCAAATGTAGGAAGCAAGCAGACGAGAGGGACGAAAAACCCCGCCAAGAAGCAGAAAACCCAAGCAGGCGCAAACAGTCCAGAACTGCTAGCGGGCATCCCCCACAGCCCCGGGAACCCACAACAAAGGCCCCGGGGCAGAGCATCCTCCATGCCCTCTGCCCTTAAAGAAAAGGAAGAGTCCAGGGGGAAAAGTAGCAAAGAAAGGCCCGCTGGTAAGACCCAGAAGCGTTGGCAGGAGGAACAGGCTTGAAAACCTCCGTCTCCAACCCGAACGGGGCAGCCCCTGAAGCCGCCCGAGTCTCGGCACCAACTAAACCCCACCCCGACCCCGAAACTCGCAGATGGTCAGGAGCTGGGAACAGGGAGGGAAAGGGGCAAACAGCACCTAACCAAAATGGGGCGGCCCCGGGGCATCCTGGAGGGAAACCAACCTAGCACGTTGCAGTAACCTAAACCGAGCTTGCAACGCGGATGCCGCCTGTAATCTGAATAGTAAGGACATCAGAAAAGTACTGGAGAAAAAGCAGAGAACACAACTCGCAAGACTCTGGGTCAAGGTGTCAGTGACCCAACAGGTAGCGTGACAGAGGTAAAAATGGTGACTGTCACCCTGAGACAGGGGCACAGCAACCAACGAACCCGCACAAGATGGGTGGAACCCGGTGGACCACATCCAGAAAAGTACTGGAGAACAAACAGAGAACACAACCACATCCAGTGGTCCACCGAACCCCGACAGGGTTTTCCAGGGCATGTAGGCTGACTGCTACGGGAAGCCCGGGCAAGGTGTTGCTAACCGGTTAAACACCCAAAGCTACCAAGGGCTACATGCAACACTGAAAACCCCTATGATGTGTACAATCATGGGGGCCTAGCAGAGGGCCACCAAACACTACCAGTGGAACTATAGCCACAATAGGCAGGACCCCACCAGGCAAATGAAAATAAAAGAAAAGAAAAACCCCGCAAAAGTGCACCGTCCCCAGAGGTAACAGGAACCAGTCGCTGCATAGGTAGCAGGTCGTGCAACACCTTAATGCCCTAACCAGCACAATACCAGTCCCTACCCAAGCCCAAACAATGGCCCCAAGCCCCAGCTGGCCCCAAGGGAGAGGCAAATGCCGAGCAGCAAGAACCTCTATGGGAAAGGTTCCCGAACGCCCCAGAACCCTGTTACGCAGGGGCAGTACTCACAGGGTGCTTAGAAAAGGAAGCCCCTAAGTGCACGCAGCCCCGGTACTGATGAGGAACACCTGGCCACCGCACAACACAAAAACACAGCAGTGAGCGCCACGAAGGCAACACTGCCTAGGAAACCGAGGCCAGAGAAGCGTCTGTCCCGGTTGACATTAGCTTACGAACTGAAGTGCTAGGCAGCCAGCGCGGTGAGGGGAGGGCTGCGAGGACGAGCGGTCCGGAAGTAAAGTGTGATGTTTGCTTGTTTCCTTGGAATTGTAGGGAATTTTTATGCCTCTGTTCGGTTTTTTGTTTTAGTTTCTTAACATGTGGGATTTGTTTTGTTATGCCTACCTTTCTGGTTGCCAAACCCCTGTTGATGGCAGATAAGGAAAACCCCTGACCACAAAGGGGTTTTCCAGGGCCATTGCTCCCTGAAACCTCTCTGAAAAGGCCAGGTTCTGGAGCTGGTCCCTGGTAGGTTTGAACTCCATAGCTAATGTTCGGTCTAATATAACGTACATTAGCCCGATAAGCTCCAGGGAGCCGTAGGGGCTCCCCACAGAAAAAAGTTTAATAACACACTAGTTTCTATAGCAGCTATATAGCCCTGTCAGAGTAGGAGTGACATAGGTGTATGTATATGTATATTAGTATATTTTGGTAGCAGTCTTTCTTGTGAACATATATTATTAAATAAGACCGAAAAAGTAAGATTAATAATTCTAACACAAATTTTCTCAATATTTCTTGTTTCTTTTCACTGTCGATGGTAATTGAAAAATCAATTCTACAAAATTCATTTTTATTTCTAGTCTGACGCGACACTTTGAACGCGTTTCGTAATAACTTATTACATTTTCAAAGACTTTAGTTTACACACACACACAACTATAACCTGCAAACACTAAACAAGTTCTACTATGCTATAATTTAAACAGCTTTCATTTTATATACCTGCATTTGGGTGAGGTGATATGTTACAACAGTTTTGGATGAGGTGAAAACAAACTTTCCAGATAAGACAGAACTCAAAACAATGGGTATAATATTGGGTAAGTTAAAGGGAAGAATGGAAGTAACTGCAGAGGGCCTATTGGCCCATATTTATTGATGCTTCTATATTGGTGTGGAGTCTTGAAGTGGGTAGAATATAGTTGTGCATTAATTGGCTGTTGATTGCTGGTGTTGACTTCTTGATGTGTAGTGCCTCACAGATATCAAGCCGCCTGCTATCGCTGTATCTATCGATGATTTCTGTGTTTTTTGTTAAGACTTCTCTGTTGATGGTCTGGTTGTGGGAAGAGATTATATGTTCCTTAATGAAGCCCTGTTGCTTATGCATCATTAATTGCCTGGAAAGAGATGTTGTTGTCTTGCCTATATACTGAGTTCTTTGAGGCTTACAGTCCCCAAGTGGGCATTTGAAGGCATAGACAACATTGGTCTCTTTTAAAGCGTTCTGCTTTGTGTCTGGAGAGTTTCTCATGAGTAGGTTAGCCGTTTTTTTGATTTTATAGTAAATCGTCAATTGTATCTTCTGATTTTTGTCTGTAGGGATAACGTTCCTATTAACAATATCTTTCAGGACCCTTTCCTCCGTTTTATGAGCTGTGGAAAAGAAGTTCCTGTAAAATAGTCTAATAGGGGGTACAGGTGTTGTGTTAGTTGTCTCTTCAGAGGTTGCATGGCATTTCACCTTCCTTCTTATGATGTCTTCAATGAAACCATTGGAGAAGCCGTTGTTGACTAGGACCTGCCTTACCCTACAGAGTTCTTCATCAACTTGCTTCCATCCGGAGCTGTGGCTGAGAGCACGATCTACATAAGCGTTAACAACACTCCTCTTGTACCTGTCTGGGCAGTCACTGTTGGCATTGTGGCACATTCCTATGTTTGTTTCCTAAGTGTAGACTGCAGTGTGGAAACCTCCGCTCCTTTCCATGACTGTTACATCTAGAAATAGCAGCTTCCCATCCTTCTCCATCTCGTAAGTGAAACGCAACACAGAATTCCGCTCAAATGCCTCCTTCAGCTCCTGCAGATGTCTAACATCAGGTACCTGTGTATAAATGTCGTCAACATATCTGCAGTATATGGCCGGTTTCAAGTTCATGTCGACTAAGACCTTTTGTTCGATGGTACCCATGTAGAAGTTCGCAAACAGGACACGTAGGGGAGAAACCATGGCGACCCCATCTACTTGCTTATACATGTGCCCATCCGGGCTCAAGAAGGGTGCCTCTTTAGTACAAGCTTGGAGTAGTTTCCTTAGAATGTTTTCTGGTATGTCAAGAGGAGTACAGGCCGGATCACGATACACTCTGTCCGCTATCATCTCGATTGTTTCATCCACAGGTACGTTGGTAAACAGTAATTCTACGTCCAACGAGGCTCTTATCCCTGTAGCCCGTATTCCCCGCAGTAAGTCAACAAATTCCTTTGGAGACTTCAGGCTGAAGGCGCAAGGGACATAAGGAGTCAGCAAGCCGTTGAGTCTCTTTGCCAGTCTATACGTGGGTGTGGGTATCTGGCTGATGATTGGCCGAAGTGGGTTTCTAGGCTTGTGTGTCTTGACATTTCCATACGCGTATCCAGGTTTCACAGTTTCGATCAATTTGCTGACCTTTGCTTTCAATTCGGCTGTAGTGTCCTTCGTTACCCTTTGGAATTTAGTTTGGTCAAAGAGTATGAGGTTCATTTTTGCCAGATATTCGTCTTTTTTAAGAATGACATATATTGGCGAACCAATATATGTCCCCGCATTTCGGTGCTTTTGTTTTCGTTGTCGACCCCTGGGTCTTTTCCCTACCTGGGCACTTTCCTTGCCTATCTTCGGTGCCTGACTGCACCCTGCTGTCCGTGAGGTCCCTCAAGTATGTACGCGCTCCTCTACACATTTTGTGGTTGGTCGTGTGCATTACTTCTCGGCCACTCCTTGGGCCGTATTCGTGGTTTTCCTTACCTATTTCCGTTTTCCTCCCCCATGCTACATTTATTTGTGTATCTGGTTCAGTGCTTCCTGACTATCCTGTTTGGTGCTTCGGTGGGCCTCTGTCCATGTTCAGTTCCCTGGTTTTGGACTTCTCCGGTGTTCCGTTTTGGTACCGAGTTCCTGTGATTTTCTGTGTGGTTTCCTGCAGGCATCGGGTTACACTGTCTGTGGGGGGTGTGGACTTTCGGTCTGCCTCTCCTGCCTTCCTGGTTCCTTTTCTTGGAACCGGGTTTGCTGGGTTCCGGTCCTGGTTCCGGTTTTTCTTTGTTCCTTTTTTGGACTGGGTGTGTTTGCTTTCCTGCGGTTCACGTCCTGGGTAGTTCTCCTCTTGGATGCCTCAGGGATGCATGCATCATTCTTCCTTGCTGGAGCTGGTTAGGTTGCTCCTTTGGGTTGCGGGGTCGCTGTTTTTAGATTCGCGTTTTGCGCTTTCGATCGTGGTGTTAGTTTCTCGTCGTTTGTGTCAGCACTGGTGGGTTCGTTATTGGTCTCCCACCTGCGTGTTTCATCTCGGAGGCGGTGTGTGGTTTTCCTGGCAATCTTTCCGGTTTTCCTATCACTGCGAAGGGTCCTTTGGTCTTTGATAGGGTTGGCTTGTCTTCCCTTCGGGGTTGTTCCGGGACCGTCGTCTGGGATCGTGTCCTGTCACCTCGTATTGGGTGGTGCTGGCAGAGCCACTCCTGCTTGCGTTCAGTGTTGCGGTTCCTTCTGCTCCGTTCCACTTGCTGTCCTGGGTGTTGTTCCCCTCTGGCCTGCTCTTGAGTTTTGGTGCCGTCCTGGTTGTTGGCCTGGGTGGTCTATTTTCTTCTCGTTTTGGTCTTTGTTTTGTCTCTGGTTTTGGTTGTTCAGTTAGGACGTGTGGTATCCGCCTCCTGGTTCCTTCCCTATTTTACTTATCAGTGGTGAGGTAGCTCTGGGGAGCCAACGGGGCTTCCCCAGAAATCCAGCGTTGAATGTAATGAAATGCCATTTTCTGGGTGAGTCCCGGAGGCTCCCTGGCATCCCTCCCTCCCTCCGGTCGGCGGCGTTTTTTGCATATTTTGACATCCAGCCTAAGAACTGCCAGTTGGTTCGCCAGCGTGGAGGGTCTGGGGCTCCTTCTTCCCCCTCTCATGGAGGGGGGGTTGCGCAGACGGTGGAGTGGCGACATGATGACGTCATGCTAGTTTGATAATTTTGTTTGGGGAGTTCTGTCCACTCGTTCGGCTTTTGGTAGCAATATTTTCACCAGAATAGGGGTTTGTTTTGGGGCGCCTACCTTTCTGGGTGCCTGTCCCAGTCGATGGCAGACATAGAATGCTCCCAATCACAAGGGGGGGTTTCTATAGGCCATTGCTCCTCGTGTCTCTCTGAGGGGGCCAGGTTCTGGCTTGTGGTCCCCGGTAGGCAAGAACTCCTAGCACTTTGACTGATGCCAGAAAGTTATATATATTCATTCAGCCTGGATAGCTCCGGGCAGCCTCCGGGACTCATCCTGAAAATGGCGTTTCATTACATTCAACACTGGATTTTTTACATTTCTAATTTATTTGTTCCCTCCATCTCGTTTACGAACTTACATGATAACTGACGGGTCTCGTCCCTGTCAGTTTGGAAACCAAGTGGTGCTCTGTATTTGTTTACAGGATATGTGGAAGCTGGTCAGAATTGCATTTCACCTTTGTAAATGCACGTTAATGATGCTATGTAAAAAGACACAGTGAACACTGTTTATATAGGACAGATGTAAATCTGTGTATTTATGTTTGTAGATTGGATTAGCATTTTAAAAGCACTACAATCACCTTCTATGATATATTGTTCAATAAATCACTGAACTATATGTTTAATAGATCTCTAACCCTGTCCATGGAGGACAGAAGTTAATGTATATATGTTGGTTAGCATTGTAAATGTGTGGCCACGTTTGTGGTAGAAAATAATTATAAAAAAACGACAACAACCAACAAGTCTTATAATGAACCACCAGGCCACCAGGAACCACGTGCTTGGTCAACCCATACGTGCATCAACAAACTCGTCGCCAAGCAAGGTAAAGGTTGTCAATGATAGAGTCAAATTTTATGAAGAAATTGAGATCGTAACCCAAAAAATTTGTAAAGAGGGACAGTTGTCAACCAAAGTTCCACTGTATTCATAAACCAATATTCTGGCTCAATTTAAAAGAAGGATTGGGATTATAAAAATCCTGATGAATGTTCACCTTACCAGTAACTTTATATAGAAGTAAATTAAATTTAACAAAATAATAAAATAATTATATATTATACAGTACTTACAAAGTCTATAGGAACAGATGTTATGCATGTCAGTTTGACTTCTTGAGAAGGCTGCACTGTAAGATTGGTGTCGTTGTCTCCAGTTAATGATAATGGCTCCTCTAACAAGAAAATAAAAATATACATTTTATTAATACATTCAATGGAATATTTTGTTATGTACAGTAGTATAACAGTGTCTAGTAATTCTATGATGACAGCCAGTTAGAAGGATAAGTAATGCACTCAGTAGTAACACAACAATAATTACAAACTTTTAATAGATTACAAACATGGTAGAAGGAAGCAAGAGGGTAAATGCAGCCAGACATAAGCCAATGCGGGCTGAGAGGTGAGGCAATATACACTATATTGGCAAGTCTGAGTACTGACAGTATCAGTGACTCAAGACAGAGGACCAGGAGGTCAGATGATGTAGCAGTAGGAATTCAAGAATTTGTTGAGTTGGTATGTTGCCAGGAGGCATGCTACTTTTGTCTGGCGTGTTGTATTTTTTTTATTCTCAAGTTTTGTCTGTGATGCTTATCACAAGATCAAATTAATGCAACAGCTCAGAAATCCAACTATAACATGAAAAGCACTATTTCAAGTTGTGTCATTTAGTTTTTCTGGTCTTTTCTTACTTTACCTTTCTATGTGTTTGCAGCATCTTGCGCACATCTCAAAAAGATTGTGAAGAATAGGGTGTTTAAGGACTGCTTTGTTGAGACAATACTGCCTACTGGTGGTGAACAGAAGTGCTGGACTTGTAATGGGTTGTTACGTGGAACCTCATTTGGCAGTTGTGTGTGATTCTAAGGTAGAAATCTTATACTGATTTTAGAGTTTACTGAATGTTCTTCTGGTAATCATTCTGGGCTGGATTTAGCTGATCTCCAGTGACCCCATAACACCTTTTAATGACCCTACAGGGTACACTTGAAATGTTTCCTGTGGTGATGATGCATAGAATGTCTCCAGCTTAAATGTTATAATTCTTGTACAGAGTTTGTGCATATTTTACTACTTTGGGCAACCAAATGGCACAGCTCATAAAAGGTGCTTTTCATATTAACCTTGGCATTTTTGTTTAATTATTTCCATTTAGCATATGACCTTACAGAAAAACAGTAAATAGGATAACTGAATGCTATATTGTCTCACTTACCTTCTGTCATGCTGAAGATTTTATATAAAATATTGACATCTTCTCCTAATACACCACATCTTGCAGAATTAGCATGGCTCATCTTATAAACAAAATTCTTGCCTTCTTCCCGGATGTAGGTAAAACACCGGAAGCGCTCTTCCAAAGATAGGAATAACTCATCTAATTTCCCAATCAGGTAGTGTGTGTTGCCGTCTGTCCAATTTGCAACACAATGAAATTCTTCACCTGTAGTGGGTAAAACAATATTTCAAATGATGTTAACAGAATTGGACTTTTGGAAACTATTTATATACAATATAGGGAGAAAAACATGTCTACTGAGATTTTGCCAGGTATGGTTCAGAGTGTGCTAACAAAGATCAACCCTTGTAATGAAAACTGAAATGAAGCTACGTACTACTATCACATCACCCTTGTCCCACCCTTTCATGTGTCTTGTCTTTATCCATGCTGTTCATGTCTAAATATCTCATATGTAATCACTACAATGTGTATCATTATTCAGTTCTTTAATACTCTTCATATCTAAAGCTTTATTTCTTAAAACTAATCTAGTGGCTAATTACAGTACCTTCTGAATGTTCCTTCTGTGTTGGAGGTGTGGGGTCCAAAATGATACTGTGTTCTCCAGTATTGGTCTAGTACATGTGTTGTACACTATTCTGAATTATTCATTGTCAACATTGCTGAAGGGTGTTCATATATTTGCTAATATTGCATTTGCAGCCAACATCCTGTTTATGTTAGTCTCTGGCAGTAGTTGGTGAAATGACTAACCCGAGGTCATTCTCCCTTTTTGATATGCAGCAGTTTCCTACTCGGCTGGTACAGTGCTATAGCACTTCACTACTATCTATTTGTTATGGTTGAGCTTTGAGTAGCTTTTGTCATTCCAGTTATGCAGTTTGTCCCCTGCCCAAACTTTTAACAAAAACATTTTTAAAGCATTGACACTATAGTACCATGGCTTATATTCCCAGTGGGCATTGTTGGTTGAAAGTGACAAACATTATGTAATGTTGTCACCTAATGTTGGTCACTTATGTAATTTTGCCCACTGGATTCTAGATTCTATACTCTGACATACAATATATTGTGGATAAATATCAGACATATCTTCACACCATAGCATTTGGCTGTTTTTCAAGAGATAGACTATTGATTATAGTTATGGATGTGTCATTAGTTATTTTGTGATTACCTAATTGTTGTTACAGAATGAGCAACTCTTGTGGTGTCCCATCTTCTTTATACAGAATATCTTATTATACATATACAGTAATGCAAAATCTTCCAGTGGGTTTTAGCAAACACACTATCTCTTCCTAGAATGTATTCTATTCTCTAATACAGTAAGAATAGAAATATCTACATTGTGTGCATATGAGTATGATCTATGAAGTATAACTTTAGAAACTTCAAAAATCAAAATGTAAATACCCATCACAAGGAGGTTTATCATCAAATTTCAAAGCGATTAGCAAAGTGTTTACTAAATAAATGTGCTTACAGAAAATGTGAACCAATAAGAAAATTTAAGCAAAACTTTATAATGTTGTATATTGGAATTAAGTCAATCAACTTTTCTGGGGGGTACGAGCCAATCCCTGGCCCCCCCTCTGAGAAGTATGAGGAGCAATGGCTTATAGAAACCTCATTTTCTGTGGGGAGCCCCTACGGCTCCCCACAGAAAAAAACCTCTCTGCCTCTTTGTTCTATTTTTTGTTTTAGTTTTTTTACCATGTGGGGTTTGTTTTGTTATGCCTACCTTTCTGGGTGCCTAACCCTGGTCGACGGTAGATAAGGAAAACCCCAACCACAAGGGGGTTTTCCAGGGCCATTGCTCCCTGAAACCTCTCTGAAGGGGCCAGGTTCTGGCGCTGGTCCCTGGTAGGTCTGAACTCCTTAGCTAATGTCCCAGTATAATATAACATACATTAGCCCGATAAGTTCCAGGAAGCCTCCGGGGCTCACCCAGAAAATGGCGCTTCATTACATTCAATGCTGGTATTTTAGGTCCAGATAGATGCAGTCAACCCAACCATCTCTTTCCTGTAATATCTCTGTGGCTCGATCATAGAAACTGAGTAAATTTGATACACAGGATCTTCCAGATCGAAAACCATACTGTCTGTCTGATATTTTATCGTTTCTCTCCAGGTGTTCTACCCATTTAGTTTTAAGGCCACCTACCACAAGTTGCCTTCGGAGCGACTGCAGGGTACTGCACAGCTAGTTATCAGGTGTTAACTAGCTGTGGTGCACACTACTAGAGGTGCCTCTAATAATGGTCGGCTCTGTTCCGACTGGATACATTGTCTTCTTGCGGGGCTTTTCTTTTGTTTTATTTTTTCTGCTTGGTGGGAGGTCTGCCTTTGGTTGGTTACCCCCTATCTATCTTTGGGGGGTCTTTATATAGATATACAGTATCTGTGTTCTTGTAGTGCCCCCTACTAGGCCTCTGTGAGTGGACACGTCCCAGGGGGTTCAGCTGTTAGAAGTTTGTTTGGTAGTTTTGGGCGTGGGTTCACAGTACCCTGCCTGAGCTTACCTTAGCATGTTCCCAAGGCTAAAGGCCTTGGGAAACCTCACGGGGGCTCTGTGATTTAATGGATGTGATCCTTGAGTCCCCTCTTACTTCGTGCAAGACTGTTGGTTGCTCTGTCCCCTTGTCTCAGGGTGACAATCACTGGTTGTGCCTCCGCCATGCTACCTGTAGGGTTGGTGATTATTTTGACCTGTAGTCGTGCGACGTTTGTTGTTTGTATGTGCTCCAGTTCACCCAAGCTACTGATCATGATATGAGGGTGCAGGCAGCAGCTGCACTGCATGCAAGGTTTAGGTTGCTACAACACGATAGGTTCATTGCTTCCCCAGATGTACCCAGATGTATCACTCGGTACCCTTACTCAAATCTCTGAATATGTTAGATATTAAGTCACTGCACATCCTCTCATGTGTATTTTATATGTATAAAATGCTGAACTGTAATGTCAATCCTGACCTTAAAAGCTTCCTAGAAGGTTGTAACAAATCCCATGAGCACCACACCAGAAACAAATACCTATTTGATATTCCAAGAATACGACTTAATCCAACTAGAAATGCTTTACAAATCAAGGGACCCAGAATGTGGAATGACCTTCCCAATCATGTTAAAGACTCTACCTCTCTCAACCAGTTTAAGATAAAAACTAAGTACTACCTAATTAACTCCATGTAACCTACCTCACCCCCAAAATGTCAACCCATGTCTACTATTTTAAACAATGCTGTTTGTTGACCAAATTGTTTTTTTTTTTGCTATTTTTTCTGCCTTGTTCCCCCCTTTTTTTATTTCTTTATTTTCTCAACATAATTTATACTTTAATCTCAATTAGTATTAAGTTTTAGTCTTAGTGTTTTTCCTGCCCGAAATGCTTTGCGCAATAGTGACTTTAGGCATTGTATGTACTAGCTCTATCTATAAATCCATCAACATTTTGTATCTCACCTTGTATGTATGTACTTTACCTGAATAAATATTTGTATTTGTATTTGTATTTGTATGTCCTGAGACTGCCCCGTTTTGGTTTTAGGGACCCAGACTTGAGGTTGGGAGTCACTTCAACTTTGGTTCCGTGCACCTCACCATGTCCTTCCCTTTCTGTTGATCATCCGGTTCCTCCCCCTTGCTTCCATCTCCGAAATGTCAAGAGGTTTCCGAGTTGGGGAGGGTCTAGTTGGTGCTGAGACTCAAGTGGTCTCGAAGGAGTCGCCTTCCAGGGTGGCAGCAGATGCATTCAAGCCTGGTCCTCCAGCTGGAGCTTTTGGGTCTGACCAGTTGGCCCCCTTCATTCCTGCTTTTTCAGCTGCTCCTGCCTTTTCTTTAGAGGTGGGGGTGGCGGGGGGGGTTGGAGGATAGCTCGGCCCCGGGTCCTCGGGGTGACATTCCCGGGAGGGGTTGACTTGGGACCTATGGACCCCGTTGGACTCCGCCTGGGTTTTTGTACCCTCTGAGTGGGGTTCTCTTCGCTCCCTCTTCGTATGAATTGAATTTGGCGTCTACCCCTTCCTGGGTTCGGTTCTGTGATTTATGTCCGTTCTTCAGTTTTGTTCTTCCTGAGGTTCTTGGCTTCCCGCATCCCGTCCCATGTGGTTCAGAAAGCCCTTGTGGCTTACCTTCTGTGCGACCCGTATTATGCTTTCGTGATAGATCAGAGTTCCTTTGTGTATGGATCTTTGTGTTCTTACTGGATTTGTTATGAAGTTTCAGAGTCTTCCTGGTTAGCAGACTGCCCTCTTTGGAGGTGTGGCATACGTTCTGTCCATCCCACATGCTTGAGTTGCAGAAGGCTCAGATGGCATTGCAGGTTTTCTTGGGGGGCGAATTGAGCATCTCATTGAGTACTTGTTCGCCCCTGCCCTTCTGCAGAATGTTGGGGTGATGCTTCTTCATGTGCAGGTTCCTTCTCTTTTGACTGCACTGGTCGCTGTACATGTAGCCTGCTGGCTTCGGCCCTGCTTTTCTTCTCCCTCCTTGAGCGGTCCTTGGACTGGCTTGTGGTGGATGCTTGGGACCACCTCTGGGGCTGGTATGTGTGTTGCCCTCGGCAGCACGTGCATCATCTGCATTGTTGATGCTGTTCGCACTTCTCCTGTGGGATGCAGTTTCGAGTTTTTTGCTTCTCGACTCACGTGTTGGCATGCGGTGTTCGCTTATTCCTTGGAATCCGCTTGGACTCTGGCTCACAGCTTGTCTTCTCCTTTTTGTCTGTTGCTGTTTGCAGAGTTTGCAGTGGTGCAGTATCTGCAGGCAGCTTCGGCTAGTTGCCTTCCTATGTTGGACTTGTTAGTCCTCCAGGGGGCTCATGGGAAGGCCTTCCCGGAAGGGTCGTTCCAGGACTTAAGTTTCTTCTCATTGTGGTAGGCCAGTGGTGCCAGATTCAGAGCAGGAACAGCCTTCAGTACCTTCTGTTTCTGGTCAGCGTGGGGATCGCCCTGAGCGATGCTTAGGTTCCTAGGTCCTAAGATGTTAGGTCAAGTGCATCAGCCTTTTTGCGGTTCGTCCCATTGACAGGGCGATGAGGGGGAGGCTCGCTCTGTTTGCTCGCGCCTGATCCCACGATTTGTAGTTCTTTCGGGTCCTTTCACACGGCCTGCGGTGGCATATGATGGCTCCTCCTCCTTCTGTGAGTTCCAGGCTGGCGGGGCAGGCCTCTTCTCTTGCGCACTATCAATTCATCTCAGAGTGGGAGTGGGTTCGCTTGGACTTGGTCGAAATGACCTCATCTCTCAGTTGGGTTTCCCTCCTGTTTCTGATCCCCAAAACAGGACTGTGCGGACCCCCGGTTTATTCTTGACTTGTCCTGTCTGAACCCGTAGGTTTATTGCCCCTTCTTTCGGATGATTACTCTGTCCCAGGTCCATCTTTTGTTGGAGTCGGATGCTTGGATGATGTCCCTGGACCTCAAGGACGCTTACTGGCACATCCCAATTCATCCGGGGTTAAGGGACTGGCTTGGTTTTGTTGTGGGGCATCAAGGTTACCGCTTTTGTTGCCTTCTTTTCGTTTTGAATCTGGTGCAACACTTTTTCACACACCTTACTCAGGTTGTGGTGACCCGCCTGCATCTGTTAGGTGTTCAGGTTATGGCTTACCTCGACGACGGGCTGGTCTGGGCTTTGGGGCCACATGGTTCTTCCCAGCTCGCCGGGTTCGGGTTCTTGGTGACCTGACGGCAGTCCCATCTGGTTCCCTCTCAAGTTCGGTCTTGGCTGGGTCTTGTGTGGGACACTCTGACCGCTTCCTTGTCTCTTCCTCCGGCGGCTCTACTTCGCCTGCGTTCCTGCATTTGTCTGTTTCTGAGGGGCTCCTGGGTCACAAGGAGGTTGCTCAAAGGTTTGTGTGGGAGCCTGAACTTTGCCATGATGGGCCACCTGCCAGGTCGGGTGTGGCTTCGTTGGCTGTTCTGGTCCTTCGGGGATGTCCCTATCTGCCTCTCTTGCAACCGCTAGGTTCGGCCTCTGGGGGCCTTGCATCGGTTGCTGTGTCTCCGGCTTCCTCTTCGGGTTTTTTGGGGTTCAGTGCCTTGGCATCTACCCGAGCCCTCGCTTGATGTGTTCACAAACTCGTCGTTTCTTGGCTGGGTCATTGTGACCAGTGCTCACCAGGCCGGCCAAAGGTGGTGGAGTCCATCCTTCTGTTAGGCTCACAACACAGTGTGGGGAGTTCGTGCGGCTGTGTGGATGTCGCTACGGAGGATTCGGGTCGCTCACGGATCAACGATTCGGCTCCATTCAAACTGTTCCCCGGTGGTGGTTCATTGCCTGAACAAAGGGGGGGTTCAATGCGATCCTTGGCTCTTTGGAGCTGGTCACTTCGAGTGACTCGTCTGCTGAGTTCTCGGGGTTTGTCTTTCCTGGCGGTTCACGTTCGGAGGATGTCCAATGTCCTGGCAGATGGCCTGTCCGGTTCATTCCCCTGTCCACAGAATGGACGATCGACACCAACTCATTCAGTGGGCTCTGCCAGACGTTCGGGGCTTCTGGAAGTGGATCTCTTTGCATCGGCGTGGTCGAGGCATCTCCTGGTATATGTGGCGCCCTTCCCCGATTGCGAAGCCGTCGGGGTTGACGCCTACTGGCAGGACTGGGCGAGGTGGGGTTACCTATACCTTTTTCCCTTGGTTCAGCTGTTGCTCCAGGTCCTGACTCGCTTGGAGACTTCCCAGGGGAGAGTTGTCCTTCTGGCTCCTTGGGTGGTCGGCCCAGCCTTGGTTTCAGACGATGCTTGCTCAGTGTCCGAACCCGAGGGTCTTCCCGTGGCTCCGCCTCTTTCAGCAGATCAGTCCAGCCCTGTACATGGCTGGTTCATTCTTCTCCTCGAGTCTTCATGTCTGGAGTTTCTGACTCGGTCTATCTTTACTTGTATGGGGCACAGGTGGCTTCGTTGTTGGTCTCCCACCTGTGTGTTTCGTCTCAGTGGCAGTATGAAGTTTCCTGGTGGTCCTTCCATTTTTTCCTATCACTGCATAGGTGTCCTTCAGTCTCTGATAGGGTTGTTTTGTCCTTCCTTTCATGGTTGTTCCATGACCGTCATCATATACCAAATACTATCACCTCGTATCGTGCGGCGCTGGCGGAGCCACTGCAGCTTGCGTTTGATATTGATGATACTTGTGATCCATTCTGCAAGCAGTCTCATACATTTTCCCCTCCGGCCTGCTCTTGCACCACCTGAGCCATCCTGGTCTTTGGTCTGGGTGCTCTTTTTTTTCTCTCTTCTCGTGTTGGCTCTTTTCCTATTGACATTGGCCCCTCAGGGTCAGGTAGACGAGCGTCATGCTTTCCTCTGATGCAGGTGTTTTCTACTCATTGGTCCTGGTGGTAGGTTGGTTCGTTTGCAGCCGTCTTCTTCTTTTCTGGTGGTGAATGGATCTGCTACTCTCCGGAGGGGTCCTTGGGCTGTTGTTGCTTGGTTGGTCAGGCTGGGGGTGCATCATGTGTTGTTGTCCGGTTGCGGCTCTCCTCCGTTCCCTGTGCGTCATGGCCTCTGTGGCTGTGGATGCATTTTGGGTTACCCAGGTTCCCTTCCTTCCTTCCGGTTCCAGGGTATGGATCTCCCAGGTCATCCGCAGGGTCCTTCAGGTTTGCATATTGTCTTGATTTTGAGTTTAGGGCGTTTGGTGTCCACCTCCACAGGATCCTTACCTCTTTTTCATTATCTTTGGTGAGGTAGCTCCTGGGAGTCGGCTAGGCTCCCCCAGAAAACCAGCATTGAATGTAATGAAACATTATTTTCTGGGTGAGTCCCGAATGCTCACTGGCATCCCTCCCTCCCTCCAATCAGCAGTGTTTTCTGCATGTTTTTGACATCCAGCCTAAGAACTGATGGTTGGATCACAGGTGTGAGGGTCTGGGGCTCCCCTTTCCTCTTCCCCCTTCCCCCTCCCAGTGAGGGGGGGAAGGGGTTGCACAGACAGAGGCGTGGCAACGTGATGACATCATGCTTGCTCCTCGTGCCTCTCTCAGGGAAAGCCAGGTTCTGGCTCATGGTCCCCAGTAGGCAAGAACTCCATGCACTTTGACTGATGTCAGAAAGCTAATAATGCCATATCAGCATGGATAGCTCCGGGGAGCCTCCGGGACTTACCCAAAAAAAGGCGTTTCATTACATTCAATGCTGGTTTTTTATAATTAAATTGCAAGTAAAATACTAATACAAACATGAAATTCAAATATTAAGAGGCTCAATATATTAAAGACATGTGTTCAATATCACTTACTTTTAATTTCAGCATCATATCTGCTTTGGACACAAGATGCATATGTGAACTTCAGTTCAGTTTTTTTATCAGATATAATTTCTGAAAGACTTTCACTGCATTCTCCTTGTGGTAATTCATATGTGAATTTGCGTGGGCCAGTGAATGGACAAGGAAATGGTTCAGCAAGCACTCGAACCATAGTATGAAGGTCAGTGTTTCTGTTGATGGTGGAGCACACTGCATCTATGTCTTGTGGCTTCCTGCACTTTGCTGCATAAAATGTAAATGGGTTAAAAAGAGCATCCAGCCAAGGAGACAAGATTTTTATAGCTGTCTGTGAAATAAAGGGTAGGAAATAAAAATTTTAGACATTTATTAAATTAATAAAAATGCATTGTTAAATTTTAATAAAGATCATCAAAATCTGCTTCACAGTTCTAAAACTAAGCAAACACCAATTATGAACTGTCTGAAACCAAATATTTATGATGAACTTGAAGTCAATGAATTTTTTCCTTAGCACTTTTCAGGGTAACTGCATCAGCAGCTTTCTTGGGCTTAAGCATCACCATCAGCCATAGGCTGATGCTTGAGCTTAACCATCAGCCTAGTCAGCATTTGGTCCTCGTGAGAGACTTATTATTGTCTAGTGAGGACAAGGGCTCTTGCTACTTTCCCTTGTCTTCTCTGTAAGGTGGAAAGCCAATAAGAATCAATTATAAACTCAATAATGAACCAAACCACACTAATTGCAATGAAAAGAGGCTACAAGATACTCGGCCTCCCTCTGAGAAATATTTTAGTTTCAGTGCCAAACTATGAACAACTCAATTTTAATAACTACTGAACAAACAAACCCTATGAATATTCCCATCTGCCACAAGGCAGCAGGCCAATTCACCCTGATCCAAGTAACAAATCCCCCTTGTACTCTGTCTGACAAGCTTGGTTGGTATCCAAGTAGACTGGGACAACTGCCAGCTCAGTGTTTATCAGTTCACTGGACCATAGGTGTGAGGCTATATAATCACAGAATTGTAGCTACCATACTTTAATTGAACCTGCACGATACTATCATGTCCTCAGCACAGAAATTACTCAGGTTGGATCGTGTTTACAAGCACTATCAATGTTTTCAAATCAGGAATGGTTGAATGCCTCTGGACTAACATCAATACAAACCAGACAAGACAGGGCTGATCTCATCAAGAGCTTTAAAATACTGAACAAATTTGAAGATATTAATCCAGATAACTTATATAAAAGTCCAATGTAACTCTCACAAGGGGCAGCAGCTTCAAGCTGCAATGTAGGACAGATAACAAGAGGTGCTTTTATAGTCAGAGGGGTAATAAACCCATGCAATGCCAAGACAAGACTAGAGTTAACAATTTAGTTGGAAAAAAATATCAAGAATAATGGGGGGATCTTGACAAGCTGCTGGCTACCTGTCCCCATCAAGGCCACTAGAGATGGTGGTCCTTGGGTAAATTCAAGACAAATAAAAATTCCCAGCAGTAGTACCATGGGATGTCTTGTGAATCATCAGCTACTTAATATTCTTAACCATTAAACTACGCAAAACGTCATATGATGTATGACATTGAAGGTATAATAGGGGTATAATTAAAAAATATTTGAATTATGAAAAAATTACTTAAACCTTAAACTGCACAATGCACCTGCAGGCCCTCATCTGGTTTGCGCAAGCCGCCTCCGGGTATTTGTATTTTTCACGTTCCATTCAAAACTCCCACGGCTACATGGGGTTCACATCAGCTTCCTCAGGGCTCTTGTAAACAGACGCCATCTTTAAAAAAAATCATGGGCCACATTCTCGGGTGTGAGAGCCTGAGTATTGAGTGAGCAGCTAAGACTGGTGCACACAGCATGAGCTCACAGCACTGCTGTTCAGCTTGTGACCACATCATCGCCTAATAATGTCAAAATATATATATTACTTGTATTATTTAGCCATGATAGTATTGCAGAAGAGTCTGAGTGTGATAATGACTGTGTACAATGTTCAAATATCAGTGATTCAATGATGTTCACAGCACTAGCCACAGCACCACAGCATTATTTCGTCCATCTAGGAATCTTCAAACGACTTCTTAGGTTCCTTTACAAAATAAAATTGTGATCAATTATTCATTTACAGGACTTGGTGACCAGTATTGTGATAACAGCAGAATTGTGGTGATAATAAGCACTGTGCACAGTATTGTGGGAGACGGAATTGTGATGAGGGAGTGAGGGAGAGAATTGAGGTAGCCTCACTGTGTGTGTGTGTGTGGCAGCCACTCTTGTTTTGATCATCATACTAACTTAGTGGTTCGCTATGGTGAGCACATATGTACATGGGTGACCACATCAATGTGTATATACAATGTGTGTTTATATACCCATGTATATATGTGCATAGTATTGTGGGAGGAATTGTGGTGAGGGAGTGAGGAAGAGAATCGAGGTAGCCTCACTGTGTGTGTGAGTAGCAGCCACTCTTGTTTAGCTCATCATACTAGCTTAGTGGTTCTATATGGTGAACACATTTGTACATGGGTATATACAATGTGTGTATATAGTGTAATAACAGCAACAGGAGTATGTTGGGAGGAGCTATTTTGCTGAGAGAGGTGACATAATCTTAGCCTCGTCTTGTGTCTGCTGTGTGATTTCTCATGCAGTGTAGGATGGCCACTGTAAAGTTTGGACACAATACCGGCTTACTTGCATGGTTCTGGGTGAATAAAACATGTAGATAGGTATACATAACATGTGTAAATAGTGCAATAAAAACAATAACAGTATGATGGGAGGAGCAATGTTGGTGAGTAAGATGTTGGATGAGTGAGGGAGACACTGGATGTTGGAGAAGTGAGGGTGTGACAGTTATCAGCTACTTTCAACAATGTCCAAGAAATATTTTTTTTAGAGGATTTTTTTTTTTTTAGGATTTTAGGTTTTTTCCTCCTTTATTTATTATTTGAATTTGTTGTAACCTTTACATCCTGGAGAATACATACTTGTTCCTAACTATGTGAGGCCAGAATTAAATTGGTCAACAAATAAATCAGTTACAACTCTCAGAACTTGGGACTTTGAAAAAAATTTTGGCTGATTTTTTCAGAGATTTCAAACTCTATTTTCCTTGTATCTTTAGTTTGTTTTGATGATTGCAGACCAGATTAGGGCCTTTTTACTTATATAAAGTATACCCTAAATATATTCCCTAAATCATTATACTGCAATTATTATAATTATCCTTATATTTTGTTTTTTAGGGGGTTAATTTTTCTTGACTTCATTTCTACACACATTGACTTAGAACTTTCACATACTTGAGTGCGAATGCCAAACAATGTTTATTACAACATACAAGTAATTTCATGAATTAGAACAGCCTTATTCATTGTCGATAACTTCATCTTCAATTATATCTATAACTAGAATTTCAACTTACTTCAGTATCCAAAATTCTAGTTTCTGACTGATTTTCACCATTTTTACATCTAGTGTGCACAGCTGTCTATTCTACAATCCCTATTGAAATGATTTAACACATAAACTCTAAACGTTGGGAGTTATAAATTTTGATTGTCTAAATTTGCACATATTTCAAATGCCATATTGACAAACATTTTTTACAATAAACAATACTGAAAACCTATATTCTAAATATATGAAATGAAGATCATATGCTATTCTGAGAACATAATAACACCAAATGAACAGTTGGTGATATTTTTATATTTTTGGAGCTGATTTCAAAATCTGAAGTTTTCAATAAAAGCACTTAAATTATTGGGATCGTCTAAAAGCTCTCCAAATGTTTTCTCTAGAAAGGAGACTATATGGAAGAAAATGCAGAATAGAACCAGTGAAGAGCAGAGGTGCCACAGGCACGATCAGAGAACACTGTATAAATATCAAAGGTCCACAGTTGTTCAACAACCGCCCAGTGAGTATAAGAAATATTGCCAGAATAACCGTTAACATCTTCAAGAGAAAACTAGACAGTTTTCTTCAAGAAATGCCCGACCAATTGGGCTGTGGTGGGTATGTGGGCCTGCAGGCCGCTCCAAGCAACAGCCTGTTGGACCAAGCTCTTACAAGTCAAGCCTGGCCTCAGGCTGTACTTGGGAAATAGAAAAACTCCCAAAACCCCATCATGCACTACCTGGGGGGCAAGATGTCTTGATAGGAGCCAACATGAAGAGGTTGAATCTAACTTCCTTAGAGCATGTATCTCTGGCAGAGCACAGGAAATGAGTCAGTCATTGGGGAAGATAACCATGACAAACATGAAGCAGGGAACACGCAATGTGGGTGCAACTAAATACAAACCAGAAATATAAGTAAAACAAGACAGAGCTGTGGCCCCCTTGTATGAACAATTGTTCAAGAGATAGCCAACACCACTGAGATGAATAATCGAGTAGCTTCTCGGGTTCCAGCAGAGTGCAACCCTAACTAAACCAAGTGAGTGAATGAGGTGGCTGCTGGCTGGGGCTCTGGATGACATGGGATGCCATCTGGTGGTGGTTAGGTGCATCAAGGTTAGAGTTGTTTGCTTGCAGTAACACTTCTTTTTCCTTGTTTGCCTCAGCAGTTTCCTTCTCTTTCTTTCTTTCACACAATAGCTTGTTTCATTTTGCTTAACCATTCTGATGTGTTTTCTTGGTTTTGGGTAAATCTGATTCCAAATTTCTTCTTTCCTCATGAAGAGAGCCAGATTGTAGTTCTGACAGGTCAGCATTGACTACACCAACTACTGAGGGGGAGGGAGACCCACAGAGAGAAAAGTAAACTTACATTTCTTGTATTGTAGTAAGTTGTGATGCTGCTCAGTTATCTGAATACATCGATAGCATTCTTTTTTTCTGAAAAGGAAAATACAATAAATAAATGTTTTGATCACAGATGATTTATGCCCGAAATGCTATGCTTTATTTATTTATTAATTTATTTATATATATATATATACAAAAAGGTACAATGGGTTTATGAGAGTACATAGCATTGATGTTTTTACATTCTTGTGAAGTCACTAACACGCATAGTGTTCTGGGCAGATCCTTAGTCTAACAGATAATTTTAAGTACTGTAGATAATTTGTTGCAAAATTTAAAAAACCTAACAGGTACATTGTAAGAAAATTTGAACAAAATTAGTAGATACATTTTAGTAAAATTTTTAGGATTATCAACAGGTACATATTAGCATAATTTGAGGAGTATTTCTAGATACATTGTAATAAAATGAAGAGACAATGATGTTTCGGTTCATCCTGGACCATTATCAAGTCGATACTGGTCCATTGTCGTCTCTTCAATTTCTAGTGTGTTGTTTGGTCAACATTTTTTGCTTTCTGGGTGCCTGACCCTGGTTGATGGCAGATAAGGAAAACCCCAACCACAAGGGGGTTTTCCAGGGCCATTGCTCCCTGAAACCTCTCTGAAGGGGCCAGGTTCTGGCGCTGGTCCCTGGTAGGTCTGAACTCCTTAGCTAATGTGCCGGTCTAATGTAACATACATTAGCCCGATAAGCTCCAGGGAGCCGTAGGGTCTCCCCACAGAAAATACTGTACTGTCTCACCATTTAATATTTAGAAAATACTGAACCTACTTACAAATGTTGAAGTAGATAATTATTTCCAGAAGAAGAAATGCAAGTGCTTCTGCCAAATTCATGAACAGCAATGGTGACTTTCTGGTCAAAATCAGTCTGGTACCAGTCTCCAATCCACTGCCAGGGGAACTCACATCCACCTTCAACATTAATAAAAAACAAATAATTACTTTTGGTGCAGATATGAAAAAACAAGGTATTTGAATATAAATGAAACGTCCTTCCTGAGCTGGTCACCTTTTAGCATAACAAGGCATTGTCAATATTTACTCCATCATGATGGGGGATATTTTCAAACCTGTTGACCAAACCCCATGCTTTTCAAACCTCACTAAATGACAGTGAGCCATAGAAAATAATCAACATTAATTAATCAGCCTGGAATGATTTCTCTCTGACAGTCCTTCCAGGCCTCTTTTAGACCGTTTCCAAGAACTATTCAACCATAGAAGTGAACACCAGCCATTTCTCTGCTAACCGCTAGTTGTTGGAAGGCATGCGGGTGGCTTGGCAAGAAAGCAGGCAGGTGGGAAGGAAAGCAAGAAGGCAGGCAGGTGGGAAGGAAAGCAAGAAGGCAGGCAGGTGGGAAAGAAAGCAAGAAGGCAGGCAGGTGAGAAGGAAAGCAAGAAGGCAGGCAGATGAGAAGGAAAGCAAGAAGACAGGCAGGTGGGAAGGAAAGCAAGAAGGCAGGCAGGTGGGAAAGAAAGCAAGAAGGCAGGCAGGTGGGAAGGAAAGGAAGAAGACAGGCAGGTGGGAAGGAAAGCAAGAAGGCAGGCAGGTGAGAAGGAAAGCAAGAAGGCAGGCAGGTGGGAAGGAAAGCAAGAAGGCAGGCAGGTGAGAAGGAAAGCAAGAAGACAGGCAGGTGAGAAGGAAAGCAAGAAGACAGGCAGGTGGGAAGGAAAGCAAGAAGGCAGGCAGGTGAGAAGGAAAGCAAGAAGGCAGGCAGGTGGGAAGGAAAGCAAGAAGGCAGGCAGGTGAGAAGGAAAGCAAGAAGGCAGGCAGGTGGGAAGGAAAGCAAGAAGGCAGGCAGGTGAGAAGGAAAGCAAGAAGGCAGGCAGGTGAGAAGCCAAGAAGTTGGGTGGTTACACCCAACATGGTTTTACAGGTTTACACCTGTTACAGTGTATAATGTTATAGTGTACAATGCCCCAACACACAGCAGGCACAACCCCACAGGGTACAATTCAGACAGGAGAATGAAGCCAGCGATAACGTCTGCTCTAAATGGCATCAGTCAACAAACTGCTGGTGTCAGTGCAGGTTCACCCAGGCGGTGCCCCATCCCCCCTCCTGGGTGGGGAGGGCTAATGAGCGGGTGTGCAGGTTGACTAGATGTTTGATTATTTGTTGTTTTCTCTTAGGGGGAGTTCTTGAGCTCTGTTCGGTCTTGGGTTGCAATGTTTTACCAGTTGGGGTTTATAATGGTCCTCCTACCTTGCTGGCGAATACCCTGGTTGGTGGCAGACACGACATGACAGCTGTGTGGGAGTCTGCACTTCACTGTGCTTGTTACATGCAGAAAGCTTGCAGAATGGAGCAGGAAGGATACTCACCCTGAATGCAAGCCAAAGTGGCTCTACCAGTGCTGCACGTTATGAGGCCGTTTTAAAAAAAAATGGCCTCAGTGTCCAGGGACACGTTTTGGGTTGACCCGATTTCCTTTCCTCCATGTTCCAGGGCTTGGGTCTCCCAGATCGTCCGTAGGATTATCCAGTCCAGCCAGCTTACGGTCTATCCTCGTGCCCATGATGTTTGCGTGTTTGCTGTTTTAGCTACAGTTTTTGGTATTTTGTCTTGGGCTGACATTCAGGCATGGGGGTTTTGGAGGCTGACCAGGGTCCTGGATACCTGATTCCTCGTTTTTGTTCCTGGCCCTCGTCCGTCTGTTGAAGCCTATTGTCTTGATTTCGACTTGAGACGTGAGTAGAGGCTGCCTCCCAGGTACATCCCATCTTTAACTTGCCTTTGGTTAGGTACAAGTTAGGTACTTGTCTTTGGTTTGGTTTTTAACGCCATTTTCTGGGTGAGTCCCGGAGACTCCTCAGCAACCCTCCCTTCTCCTGGTCGGCAATTTAACGCTTTTGACATTCAGCCTCAGAAATGAGGTTGGACAGCTGCTGCAGAGGGTCTGGGGCTCCCTGTTCTTCCTCCCAGGGAGAGGGGGGGAAAGCTGCACAGACAGGCGGTGCGGCGGCAGATGTAACGTCATGCTTGTCAGCACGATTTCTGATTGGGGAGTTCTGCTTAGCAGTTCAGCTTTTGGTAGCAATGTTTTACCAGTTGGGTCCTGTTTTGGGGCACCTACCTTTCTAGGTGCGTAACCCGGTCGATGGCAGACATAGACTGCTTCCAACCACATGGGAGTTCCTATAGGCCATTGCTCCTCATGCCTCTCTGAGGGGGCCAGGTTCTGGCCCATGGTCCTGCTAGGCATTAGAACTCCATTCGAAGGACTGTTGCTATGGTCTAATACTTGCATAAAAGCCCAGTAAACTTTGAGAAGCCTCCGGGACTCACCCAGAAAATGGGGTTTCATTACGTTCAATGCTGGTTTTTGTCAGTGAGAAAGTACACTTGATTATCCAAACAAACAGCATTTATCAACATAATTCATTTCCAAGTGGTTTGGAAAGTTGAATCTCCACTGTTAAAGTATTTTACATTAAATAGCTAAGAAATTTAAATACTAATACAAGAGTTTAAATATAAACATCCTTAATAATTTAACTACCTCTGCTCACATCCTCTGTTGTTGTAGGAAGATGTGGTGGTTCTACCAATCTCACTTCTTTTGGTAACTCTGGAAAACAAATATCTGGGATTCAGTATTTGGCAGAAAGTATCTTAATGAAAGTATCACAATGACTTAACTCCATTGATTGCATCAGAGCAACTGAAAATATATTGGTCTTTCCAAACCACTTAATCAGAGGCTTTACACCTTTCATATCCAACAAATGATAAATGATGACCTCACTATAAATCAGGTCACCTTTAATTTATTTTCCTTAAATACTACCATTTATTTATTTACATTATACAGTGACACCATGGCTTACGAATGCCCCTGTTTACAAACATTTCAGGTTACAAGCCCAATTTCTTTGTAAAATCCAAATCGGGTTACGAGCTTTGCTTCGAGAAGCGAAGTTTGTTGATACGTGTATAGCTGACCTATCGTGGTAGCACGGCGATCATGCCTCAGTTTACCAGTGCCTCCCACCTAGTGACAATCGCGTCTGAATTCTTTTTAAAAAATTACAGTTTTTATAGGATTTTTTTGTATTTGAACATAAAAGTTGCTATTATATATCTCGCCATGGGTCCCAAGAAAGCCAGTGGTAAAGTTCAAGCCAAGAAAACACATGTAAAAATGACTATAGAGGAAAACAAGGGATTATTTGTAAACATGAAAATGGTACATGGGGGGGTTGTTGAACTAGCTAGGCAGTACAACAAATTTCTGTCAATGATATGAACTGTACTTGCTAACAAAAAGAACATTATGAGTGCTAATGTGGCAAAAGGTGAATCAACAATCACGAAACAGAGAATACAAACACTTGAGGACGTTGAAAAGTTGTTATTAATTTGGATACACAACAAGGAATTAGCAGGTGATAGCATTTCAGAGGCCATCATTTGTGAGAAAGCAAGGCAATTGCACAAAGACCTTTTACAGAAAAACTCTGGAATGAGTGATGTAGATATGAAAGAGTTTTAAGGTAAGCAGGGAGATGATTTGAGAAATTTAGAAAAAGAAGTGGTATTCATAGTGTTGTGAGGCATTTGGAGGCTGCTAGCTCAGACAAACCGGTGGCTGAAAGATTTATTGATGAATTTAAAGATTTGGAAGGAGATTCCCCTTCCAAACACTAACACCTCTCCTCCTACTCTCTCCTCACCATCTTCCATATGCCAACAAGTGTCATCAATAAAGGTAAGTGATAACGTGTACATACTTTAGTACTGAAGATTTGGGTTAATTAGGTATAAAATTTACTTTGAAGTTAATTTTTTGGGGAGTCTGGAATGGATTAATTCAATTTACATTATTTCTTATGGGAAAATTCAGCTTACAAGTCATCTCTGGGAATGGATTAAATTCGTAAGCTGAGGTACCACTGTATAGATATAACGAGGCAACATATTTTGATGAAGATTTGGATGATTAATTGGTACATTCTTGCAAAGCCATTAACAAATAAAATTTTTAGCAGTCTTCACATATTAAATACCATTACACTGCTTTAAACATTTTGTACTTCATGAAATGACATCATTTCTGAAAATATTCTCACATATGCTCTTTGACATGTTCACTAAACTACTGATGCCAAAACCCTCGGAAGTTTCAAAACATTATACAACAAAGAGTGCTGGGGCGACAGGACACCACGAGCATAGCTCTCATCCTGTAACTACACTTAGGTAATTACCATTTTAGATGCAATTGGTCACTCGTATACTGCTTTTTAAAACAGTCTGATTACATCATATTACAGTATTATAATTTTACAATATTTGAAGTTTACAAACCTGTTTGAGTTTCATTTGGCACTATAACAACATTGAGTACTGAGTGAGCTGGTGGGTCAGTTGACGTGGCACATTGGTACTCTCCTCCATCCTCCTCTATAACCTGTTTGTAAATGAAGCAATTTATAAATAATAATAATAATAATAATAATAATAATAATAATAATAATTATAATAATAAATAATAATGATAATTCAAATAATAATAATAATAATAATAATAATAGTAATAATAATAATAATAATAATAATAATAGTAATACTACTACTACTAATAATAATAATAATAATAATAATAATAATAATAACAAATAATGAATAATATTGGATTTAATAAATAATAAATAACACTTATGTATTTGTGTATTTTATGTCATTTACACTAAGTCTTTCGCACTCTCCTGAGTGCTTTATCACAGTCTGAGTGTATGGTTGAGATGAGACTTGCATCTCAATGACTTACACTCTATGGGAAATTTTCCCCTAGTTCTATATATGGTATCCACTCGATTTATGGACCTCTGATTTAGCATTCCGCCAGTTGTAACGACCAAATTTTAGATCATTAACCCTTAAACTGCACAATGCACCTGCAGGCACTCGTCTGGTTTGCGCAACGCGCCTTCAGGTATTTGTATTTTTCACATTCCATTCAAAACTCCTGCGGCTACATGGGGTTCACATCAGCTTCCTCAGGGCACTTGTAAACAGACGCCATCTTTAAAAAAATCGTGGGCCACATTCCCGGATGTGAGAGCCTCAGTACTGAGTGAGCAACCAACCACAGCACTGCTGTTCAGCTTGTGACCACAGCAATGCCTAATAATGTCAAAATATATATATAGCTTGTATTATTTAGCCATGATAGTATTACAGAAGAGCCTGAGTAATTACCTAAGTGTAGTTACAGGATGAGAGCTACAGTCATGGTGTCCCATCTTCTGTGATAATGACTGTGTACAATATTCAAATATCAGTGAGACAATGCTGTTCACGATGTTCACAGTGCTAGCCACAGCACCACAGCATTATTTCGTCCATCTAGGAATCTTCAAACAACTTCCTAGGTTCCTTTACAAATTAAAATTGTGGTCAATTATTCCTTTACAGGATTTAGTGACCAGTAATGTGATAACACCAGGATTGTGGTGATAATAAGTACTGTGCATAGTATTGTGGGAGTTGGAATTGTGGTGAGGGAGGGAGCAAGGAAGAGAATTGAAGTAGCCTCACTGTGTGTGTGTGGCAGCCACTCTTGTTTTGATCATCATACTAGCTTAGTGGTTTGCTATGGTGAACACATTTGTACATGGGTATATACAATGTGTGTATATACCCATGTACATATGTGCGTAGTATTGTGGGAGTTGAAATTGTGGTGAGGGAGTGAGGGAGAGAATCGAGGTAGCCTCACTGTGTGTGTGTGTGTGTGTGTGTGTGGCAGCCATTCTTGTTTTGCTCATCATACTAGCTTAGTGGTTCACTATGGTGAACACATTTGTACATGGGTATATACAATGTGTGTATATAGTGTAATAACAGTAACAGGAGTATGTTGGGAGGAACTATTTTGGTGAGGGAGGTGACGAAATTGTAGCGTCGTCTGCTGGCTGATGTGTGATTTCTCATGCAGAGTATGGTGGCCATTGTAAAGTTTAGACACAATACCGGCTTACTTGCATAGTTCTGGTGAATAAAACATGTAGATAAGTCTACATAACATGTATAAATAGTGTAATGAAAACAATAACAGTATGGTGGGAGGAGCAATGTTGGCGAGTAAGATGTTGGAGGAGTGAGGGTGTGAGGGTGTGGCAGCTGATACTTGCGGAGTTCTGAGTGTGTTGATGATGAATGTATATAGTGTGTGACAGTGTATAGTGTGTAAATAGATTGTATATATACATAAATTAGCATGATGCATGGGAAATATGTGCAACATATGTGTACATATGTGTCATGCATTTAACACAGTGTCTTTGGACAGTACGGATGTTCTACTGCCATAATACAGTGTACATGTTCATTATACATAGGGTTGGCATAAAAAAACAAATAAAATGTATTTGGAACTGTGCACAAAAAATGAACAAAAATATATTCGCAGCAACTTGCGCATCCTGCCCTGGGTGCCCTACCAGTCCCAGGGGCGTACGCCACGGGTGACCAGGGAATGATGACGTCACACGCGTACTTACGGACCCCATAGCAGCCAAAGTACGTACAATTTCGACCTTCTGTTACTATACCCATACTCAGGGAAGGGTTTTTGACACCTTCAAAACAATTAAGATTTTTTCCAGAGAATTTATTTCCTGCGCACTGGGGGTGTCATATTTGGAAGCCAAGCAGTTGAGGGGTTAACTGGTGCCTTATTTACAGAGTCATTGGCCATTAAATCTAGAATACAGTATTTAGTTTACAGAGTAAGGTATATGTTAAACTGGAGACCACTATTGTGCTTTAGTGACAACCTTGCCCTCGCTAGGCCAGTGTTTACATATTCCCTTTACAGATTTCGCTGCCTCTATTATGCAGCATCTAGTCAGAGCTAGTCATAGTTAGTTGTAATCAATCAGAGGCAGCCATGGCCAAGTTATAGTCAGTCAGGCATTCAGTCACAAGCTGACTGAATGCTGACTGAACAACAGTCAGCATTTAGTCTGATGTTGTTTAATGAACACCAATGTTAAGTACTCTCACAAACCCAATGTACCTTCTTGTAAATAAATTAAATACGTAAATTATACTGTAAAAATAAAAAAAAATAAAAAAATAATAAATATAGATAGATAGATAATAAATGTCAGGCAGGGCAGTCTGCCTCCCAGGTCACCAGCTGGTAGAAAGGTAGCTGAGAATCAAAATCATACTGTGTTAATCCCGTACAGGCACACCATTTAGACATGGCTGGAGGGGTGGGGGGTATATATCTGGAAGGGTCCAGTGTGGGGATGGGGGGAAAATAATTTAGCGAGGATGGAGGCACTGAGGGATGGATCAAGCATGACCCATCCCTCCATCTGAGGGGGGAGCTGGAGGAACCATCTGAGGAGCTGGAGGAACTTGACAACTCATGATAATCATCTTTGTACCAGATTCAGATTCAGATTCAGATGTTTATTCAGGTAAGGTATATACATACAAGTGATGTTACATTAATGGATTGATATATAGATAGAGCTAGTACATACAATGCCTAAAGCCACTATTACGCAATGCGTTTCGGGCAAGAAACCATATATGTAACTCCTCATTTGTAACAAAGTTCATATAAAATAAATATATGTACAGTATATGTACAAAAGAATAGGGGTGGTAGGAGAAGAAAATACTTAAGTGTTCAGTTTGAATCCACAAGGTTTTCTCTGAATACTCTTTATTTTCTTCTCTGAGGCTATGGATCTCTACACTTGCACCAGAGGTGGTACCCTCACAACTATAATAATATATATATATATATATATATATATATATATATATATATATATATATATATATATATATATATTATATATATATTATATATATATATATATATATATATATATATATATATATATATATATATATATATATATATGTCGTACCTAGTAGCCAGAATGCACTTCTCGGCCTACTATGCAAGGCCCGATTTGCCTAATAAGCCAAGTTTTCATGAATTAATTGTTTTTCGGCTACCTAACCTACCTAACCTAAAACCTAACCTAACTTTTTCGGCTACCTAATCTAACCTAACCTATAAAGGTAGGGTAGGTTAGGTTAGGTAGGGTTGGTTAGGTTCGGTCATATATCTACGTTAATTTTTACTCCAATAAAAAAAAATTGACCTCATACATAATGAAATGGGTAGCTTTATCATTTCATAAGAAAAAAATTAGAGAAAATATATTAATTCAGGAAAACTTGGCTTATTAGGCAAATCGGGCCTTGCATAGTAGGCCGAGAAGTGCATTCTGGCTACTAGGATATATATATATATATATATATATATATATATATATATATATACACACACACACACACAGCATAAGCCAAAATCATATAATTGGACATATCACACATTTTGCCTGAAATATATAATGGTAATCACTCACTTGCTGTTGTTAAAATTTCAGTTGCTCATAGTATGGCTGCCCTACACATTCCTAAAGCCCTGGCCTTAGGATTGTTTCATAGGCCTAAGTAACTTAAAACACATTACTAAGCCCATGAAAGGAAAGTGTGGGACTCAGGAAGTTTTTTCAAGATGGGGGATGGTTACTGGAGGTCTGAGGAAGCAAATGTGTGCCCTCTTGTATGCATGGGATTTTTTTTATTATTACAATATGCTAACATCATCATATGTAGGCTGGCGCAGTTTCTGATGAACGAGTTTTCTTGGCCGGAGCAGCACAGTGGTTAAAATTCACTCATTGACATTTTAATTTAACTGTGTTCCGAACCTTGGCAGGGTTTAAATTTTAATTTGTTGGCAGGCTGATATTCAAACCACTGAAAGTCAATGGGTTTGTCATTATCCAGCGAGAAGCTTACTGATCATTCCCATAGATGCCATAAGCAATTTGTCGACGAGTGGAGACACAGGGGTGACTCATACGCGTTCAAGTCCAAGTTTCAACTTCACCTACAGCTGAACTCTTAGTATTTCATATAAATTAGAATTGATCAAACTTATGTTTCTAAGTAGATCATCCTATTATCTATTTTATTAATTAATAAATTTGTAGTAGCTCAACTTTAGTGAGATTTTATCCATTCATATTGGTGGTGTTATTTTTCATGAGTGTGTGGCTAATAAATATAACTGAAACCCACAAGCCTGTGTGGAAATATTTGTGAAGAGTTCTAAGATACAGTCCACTGGTTTAAATTTAAATATATAATTTACTTATAAATATTTAACTTAAATTTATCAACTAATTATCTAAGAATAAATTTAATACATTGGCTCCCACAAGTAAATTCCCACACTCTCAGACTTTGATAAAGCACTCAGAAGAGTGCAACAGACTTGGTGTAAACCTTCACATAAACTATACAAATACATAAGTGTGTATTTTTATTCTATGTCATTGTGTCTGTGAGAAGATATTACCATTACTTAATAATAATAAAAATAATGAACCAAACTGTACTATGAGATAATAATAATAATATATATACTGTATATATTATATAATATAATATAATAATAATTACAGTATATATATTTTAGAAGATATTCAAATGATCCTATTACAGTGGTTAATTAGTAGGTACGGTGTTTATATATTTTATAAAGTAACCAAGTAAGTACAGCATATCAAGGATAACCAAAAATAATGAGTGAATTGAATTTTAAATTTATTTGGGTCATACTTAATACTTAAAACTACTGTATATGAGAAGCTAATATATATGAATTGTTAAAGAAATTTAGCAAGTGACGTAGAGCTTTTTACAATACCTGTGTTATCCTGAGGTACAGCAACCGGGACCCATCAGTTGATACATCCTGTATGATTTCTATGCGAGAATCATCAGTAAGTACTTGCTGCTCAGCATACAAGAAATATATGTCATGTACTAACACAATATCCTGCAACCAAAGTAAGGAATGCAAATTTTTACTAAAGAGAAGATAAACATTCTGTAAAAACTAGCATTTAATGTAATGAAACGCCATTTTCTGAGTGGGACCTGGAGGATCCCCGAACCTATGCAGGCTGATATGGATATTAGACTTCCGCATCAGTCAGTGTGAATGGAGTTCTTAGGCCTACCGGGGACCACGAGCCAGAACCTGGCTCCCTCAGAGAGGCACGAGGAGCAATGGCCTATAGAATTGCACATGTGATTTGGAGTATTCTATGTCTGCCATCGACCAAGTCAGGCACCCAGAAAGGTAAGCATCCCGGAACAAACCCCTATTCTGGTTGAAACTACTACTGAAAGGCAAATAAGTGGACAGAACTCCCCAAAGAAAAACAAGCAAAATGAGCATGACATCACCATGTGCCTCGCCACCGTCTGCGCAGCTACCCACTCCCTAGGAGGGGCAAGGGTGAGCCCCAGATCCCACATGCCAGCTGCCAACACCTTCAGTTCTGAGGCTGGATGTAAAAAAAAGCGAAAAATATACCGAATGGAGGGAGGGCTCCCCAACCCTGGGAACCTCCACGGCAGGACCCACGGCCGACTCACCCTCCAAACCCGGACCTCAAAAGAAAAAGCCGAGGCAGCCGGAAAGGCAGGAAGGAAAGAGGGGCCCACTGGTCAGACTACTTGAGTCTCAAAACCAGCTAAACCCTGCCCCGACCCCGAAGCCCTCAGACGCTTGGGGGGGGGGGGGGCAGGACTGAACCAAGGCCGAAGCGACCAACACCCTCAAGTCCGAGTCCCTATAAACAAAACAAGGCAGCCTTGGGGCTTCCGGGTTAGCAATAAACCTAGCATGTTGCAGCAACCTATACCTAGCATGCAACGCCTAAGCTGCCTGCACCCAGATAGAGTCATCAGTGAACTGGGTGAACTGAGTCACTAACAAGCAACAAAACTCGCAGGACTCTGGGTCGAAGGTGCCATCAACCCAGCAGGACGCATGACGAAGGCAAAAACATTGAGAGTTACCCTGAGACAAGGGGACAGAGCAACACTCAAACTCGCACAAGGCAAGAGGGGACCCAGGGGTGTAGCATCCATCGGACCCTTTGCACCCCCGCAGGGGTTTCCCAGGGCCCTTTGACTGGTATAGCTAAAGAAAGCCCAGGCAGGGTACTGCGAACAGGCACCCAAGTCCACCAATCAAACTTCTAAAAGCTGAACCCCCAGGACGTGTCCACTCACAGGAAGCCTAGCAGGGAATACCACCAAGTTCCCAGAGATAAATATATAATGAGTTACAGGGGCAACCAGCAGACTACCTCCCTCCACCAGGCAGAAAACAAAAACTAAAGAAAAATCCTACAAGAGGACAATGTACCCAGGTGGAACAGAGCCGGCTGCTATAAAAGCTGACAATTAACTGTGCAGTATCCTGTGGCCCTACCAGTGCAAACTACCCCTTCCCTTAAGGTAAACAAGGGAGGAGGAAACCCTCCAGCACTCTCAGGGCAGCCAATTACCAAGTATCATGGTGTATGGTGTCTATTAATCTTGTTTAAATTACTAATCAAGCTGTCAATGTAATCAATCAGAGCTTTAATATAACAATGTGCTTTAATATACTTACTAAGCTCTCTCATCTCATTTTTCTCTTGCAATGTATCTTTATCATTTATCAATTCTGATAGAAATTACCAAGTATCATTACCAAGTATCTGCTGTATGGTTTCTATTAATCTTGTTTAAATTACTAATCAAGCTGTCAATGTAATCAATCAGAGCTTTAATATAACAATGTGCTTTAATATACTTACTAAGCTCTCTCATCTCATTTTTCTCTTGCAATGTATCTTTATCATTTATCAATTCTGATAGAAATTACCTACTTAAAATTATCTGTTAGATTAAGGACCTGCTCGAAATGCTGCACGTACTAGTGGCTTTACAAGAGTGTAAATACTGTACTATCCAATGTATTCTCACAAACCCAATGTACCTTCTTGTATATAAATAAATAAATAAATAAATAAATAAATAAATAAATCAAAATCAAAAGACAAAACAGAGGTAGGCCCCAAGGTGATTTGTGGAAGATGGTCCCAAGCCCCAAGGGTGGTATTTACAGGGCACTTAGGGAAAGCAACCCTAAGGGCATGTAGCCCGAGTACCTGTGAAAATTACTCTCAGCTCACGCACCACCCTGAAGACAGCACTAGACACAAGGCACAGCACTGAACACAAGAATCAGGAGCTGGAGTCACACGACCAAGCTTCATACACTTCAGCTGAGAACTGAAGGTGTGGGTAGCCAGCATGAGGGGTCTGGGGCTCCCCCCTTCCCCCTCCCAGAGAGGGGGGGGGGGAGCTGCGCAGATGACAATGCGGCACGTGGTGATGTCATGCTCGTTTGCTCATTTTTCTTTAGGGATTTCTGTCCACTCATTTGACTTTCAGTAGTAGTTTCAACTAGAATAGGGGGTTTGTTTTGGGATGCTTACCTTTCTGGGTGCCTAATCCAGTCAATGGTAGACATAGAATGCTCCAAATCACATGTGCAATTCTATAGGCCATTGTTCCTTGTGCCTCTCTGAGGGGGCCAGGTTTTGGCTCGTGGTCCCCGGTAGGCCTAAGAATTCCATTCACACTGACTGGTGCAAAAATCTAATACAGTGGTACCTCGACTTACGTATGCCCCTCTTCATGAACTTTTCGGGTTACTAGCCCGATTTCTTCATAAAATCCGAATCGGGTTACGAATTTTGCCTTGGGAAACGAAATTAGTTGATATGCGTATGGCCGACCTAGTGTGTGGTGGCACAGTGATCGCGCCTCAGTTTACCAGTGTCTCCCACCTAGTGACAATTGTGCCTGAATTCTTTGTAAAGAAATTCTTTTATTTTTTTTTATTTTAGGCTATTTGAACATAAAAGCTGTTATTATATATCTTGCTATGGGTCCCAAGAAAGCCAGTGGTAAGGTTCAATCCTTAAATTGTGGCCTGAATGTGTTTCAGAGCTAGACTTTGAGGGGTTTGAGCTTGAACCTGAAGTGCCTATTGTTGAGGAAATTGTTACTCTGGGGCAGAAATTGGGCTTTGAGTTGGATGGTGCTGATGTGGAGGAGTTGGTGGAGGAACACAGTGAAGAACTGACCACCGAAGAACTTTTAGCCCTTCACAATGAGCAGCAACAAAAAGCAGCTGAGGAAATTTCCTTGAGGGAGGAGGAGGCAGTACATGAAATGCTGCACGTACTAGTGGCTTTACAAGAATGTAATTACTATGCTATGTATCCTCACAATCCCAATGTACCTTCTTGTATATATATAAATAAATAAATAAATTAAATACATAAACATAATGTCCCTTCCTCAACAATTAGGAAGTGGTGTAGACTATGGGAAGAAATGCAAACTTTTGTTGAAACAACTCACACAGAGCAAGCTGTAGTAGACCATGGCATTAACCTTTTTAATGACACTGTGATGCCTGAGATGACACTGTGATTTGAATGAAGGGAAAACAATCCTCAATGGATTGATTTTTAGTGAGAAAATCAAGCAGTGAGCCACAAGCAGGTCTTAGTGGTATGCAGGCAAAATGTGCCAGAGAGTGTACCCCAGAGAAGTCATCACTGCCTTATGTTATAACGGAAGGATTCTCCCCTTCCAAACAATAACACCTTTTCCCCCTTCTCCCCTCTTCACCGTCTTCCATACACCAACAAAAGTCATCAATAAAGGTAAGTAAAAAGTTCTACATACTTTAGTACAGTACTAAAGATTTGGGTGAATTAGGTATAAAATTTACTTTGAAGTTAATTTTTTTGGGGAGTGTGGAGTGGATTAATACAATTTGCATTATTTCTTATGGGAAAATTCGCTTCAATTTATGAATTTTCAGCTTACGAACCGTCTCTGGGAATGGATTAAATTCATAAGCCGAGGTACCACTGTATATCCATATCAGTCTGGATAGCTCCGGGGAGCCGAAGGGGGCTCCCCCCCCCCAGAAAAAGTACCAAAACAGCTAGATATCTATAATTTTGAATGGATATTTACTCATAACACATGAGACATGGATAATTTGCTGTAAAAACTACAAAAAACTAAATCAGATATTTAATTAATACTGTAGTTATTTGACATTTATCTTTAAAACTGAAATCCAGAAAATAATGTGTGCTTATTGTATTTTTCTCAAGTGCTATTGATGCAGTCACATTGGATAATACTGCAAATAGGGTACAGTGCTAAGTTTTTCTTTTGTAAAGCACCAATACCCTTAACTTTTTGTAAAATATCAAGGATATAAATATCACAAGGTGATATTTATATATTATAATTCAAGCCTATTGAATAATATGTAGGGAAAGACAGTTTTCCAAGTGAACAATTTGATCTCACCTGCTGAACAACTGGGCTAACAAGGCAGGTAAGCAAGAGTGTAGAACCCTTCACTGCCACAACCGGGCCTCTCAGTTCTACAACACGTCCCAGAGATAATGTTGGTTTTGGGGGACCAAATTCTTCTATGGTTACAGGGGTTGGCAGCAATCCAGAATATTCTAAAACAGCATTCATAAAATTAACATACAAAGGTAATTTTAGCAATTGATGTACAGCATGACATTTTCTCCCAAACATGAGGCAAGCAAAAAATTTATTGTACATTTTGAACATCTGTGCCTGTAAGTGTTAAAAGGCCTAAAAATCAATGTCTCAAACCAGAAATCTTAATTTTATACAAGTCCTGTAATTACAACTATGCTTCTATAGGACCTTGCATGTTACAACATGCAGCAACATGTTTACAATTACATATGAATTTAAGGGTCCCCAGAAGCAATATCTGTATTTATTTGTAATCTTGTAATCATATTTTGAATGATAAGATGTATCAGTGGTTCTAGCATTAAAAACGGCAATTATAGAGATACTTATTACAATGCCGTAATGCTTGAATGAAGGTGAAGGAAAGACCCAATATATAAATAAGTGTTATTAAGAACTCAAAATGTCCAGACCAGGATTCATACCATGACGTCTAGGATCACCCCCAAATGTACACATTACTGTGACCACCGCACCATTGATCCTGACTATAAATGGTGCGGTGGTCATGGTACAGTACAACCTCGATTCAATGTACCCTGATTCAACGAATCTCCGGCTAGTTCGCACACTTTTCAGGCCGGATTTACTCAACTGGTTCGACGAACAATGGTTTGCCGAAGCGGGGAATGATCGGATTTGCTTACAATGTCGAGACATAGTTCACAGACTGGTGGAAAACTTCCCCATTCTATCACAGATTACAATTAATAATTCGCTCATATGACAAGTTCGATCACACAAGTGGACTACACAAGTGGACCGCACATAGAGGTGTCTAGAGAAGAAGTGAAACAAATGCTCCTGGAGCTAAGTAAGAACAAAGCAGTTGGCCCAGATGAAGTTTCACCATGGGTTCTGAGAGAATGTGCACCTGAGCTCAGAATTCAACTTCAGCTGATTTTTCAGGCATCACTGTGTACAGGAGTCGTAGCAGATGTATGGAAAAAGGCTAACATAGTTCCAATCTACAAAAGTGGCAGCAGGGAAGACCCCTTCAGTTATAGACCTGTATCATCAGGCTGCGAGCAGCCGCGTCCAACAGCCTGGTTGATCAGTCCAGCAACCAGGAGGCCTGGTCGACGACCAGGCCGCGGGGACGCTAAGCCCCGGAAGCACCTCAAGGTAACCTCAAGGTAAGGTAAGGTGATACATGTGTCAGTAATGTGTCCACAATAAATGTTTATTGTCGCAATATTACCTGTTAAAAATTCACTAAAATTACAATATGTAGTTTCACACACTATTTACACAGTAATATACTGTATTACACTCTCAGTACTTCAGAAGTGAGTAATAATCAACGAAGTAGTCCATGGTACACAGTGCGACTTCACTCTCGTTGCACCAGGTACAGATAAATTTTCGTTTCCTGTTTCTTCATTCTGTGTGTTTGCAAATAACGCACTCACGTACACCCTTGACTTTAGTACTTGTAGGTTATATGTAGCCAAGCTTGTAAAGCATAAGGTAGTATTGAAAAGATTATAGGGAAAGATCAATTTGTAAGGTAGTCTTGAAAAGATCGCTTTGTATGGTCCTACACAGGAAGTGATTTAGCTTGCCTCAAAGAGGCAAGTTAGGAAGAGATTCAGGTATTCTTGAAAATATCTATGGAAAACACCCCCCATGGAAGCCGCTAACACTGTTTCTCTATGCTACTTGTATCAGATGCATCATCACTGAACGCAGAAAATGATTCATCTATGTAACATCTAAATAAATTGGAGATAGCATAGGATTGCAAGGGTGACGCTCAGAGCTACAACTGGATACGCTTGCTGTATCATCCTCATAGGTGCTGTATTACTTACATCCGACCATTGTGTTAGGTCCTTATTGCACCTAGCTTCACCAATATTATGATCCTTATGTTCTTCAAACAATAAGATTTGAATTTCACCGACAGAGCGTTATCTTTCAACACCGCGCAGACAGGTGTTTGGGAGCCAGAGGCGCGTGCGCCACCCATGGTTACTCATTCAGTGCTAACCCAGTCAGCAGCCCTAGAGCATTCTGGGAATTTTTTCCAAGATGGCTGCCTCACACTGGAGGTTCTAAGAGTCCATTTCATACACAACCAACCTCGTACATATTTAGAATTGGTACTGAAAAATCAAAAAGAGTTTTCTCAGTTGGCGCAGTTTCCCGCCAACCGAGAATACTCGGTTGGCGCAGTTAAGTGGTTAAATTCATGAATTGACTGTATTGCCCTACAGTAATTTGCTCTACTGACAATTTTTTTTAAATAAATTGTGTAAATTCATTATCAGGGCTATCAGAGCCAAACTAATTTTCTCTTAAATTCTTTAACACTAAAATTTACTAGACACTTTTAGATAGCTGTAGGAATGTAATCTCAAGAATACACAAGGGCTCACTGTTCGTTATAATATTCCGAAGAAAGCAAACAAATGGTCATAATCAAATATATTTTTAAACTTTAAATTCTACAAACAAATCTGAACATACCTTTTACAAAAATGCTTGCCGAGCCAAATATATCAGGTGTTATAAAGCATTCTACAACCCCAGAATCTTGAAGTGTAGCATGTTTAACTTTAAGAACATGTGCAGTGGTATGCTGTTGTCCACGGCTCTGCTGTTGACTGCTCGTTGAATACCGTGAACCAGGATTTAGATTAGCGGGCTCCCTGTTGTGGAAGAACAATACCTGCAACAATATTATCAACTTTATATCAATAATACTCATACAACATCTTTCAAAAAGTCAGTTACAATAGGTGTATCACATTAGTGGTAAAGTTTATAAAGCAGGCTACAAAATAAATAAAATTTGTTTATATGTAAAGTACCTTTCTGGGTAAGCCTGCTCAGTGGCTCCCCCAGCACTAATGCACTGACACCCCAGGGCTAATACCATCTCACTAGCTGGGAAAGCCCCACTAAAAGAATGAAAGAGGGGTAAAAAAATAAAAGCAAGAAATGTTTGGTATGAACAACGTTCTAATAAAAACTCAAATGATCCTGTTCCACCAACAGATGGCAATGTTAGTTAACCAGGGATTTGGAACCATCCAGCCCTTCAATCTCTTGCCTGGCGCTAAGTTTTAAAACCAGGATTTTTTGCCCTTTTTTATAGTACAATACAGTGCTGGATTTCATGCTTAATTTTGCTCTCAATAAACATATTTGCCAGCAACCTTGCATATCTCGTGGTCTTTTAGCAAACCTTAGCTGTGCTGTCAGGGTTATCATCCTTGACATGCTGTTTAGCAAAGGATGTCTGTGAACAGTTACTTTCTCTGAGGCAGTGAAAGACTCCTCTTGAGTCTTTTCATAGGTCAGGTGATGCCTTGAGACTTGGTCATCAAGCAAGACCTGCAGAAGGGAGTGATATCATTAGAAGTAATTTTACTATGGCATTTTGGGTTCTGCTCATTCAGGTGTGGGGTCCAGTCCTGTTCGCTAGGTTGTACTTAAGAAATGGAGCTTAGCATCATGCATTTTTTGTTGATGCAGCATCATAGCCTGTAAAGTCAGCTCAAATGTGTCATAATTTAATTGAAGGGAGGTCTGGGTGGATTTTCAGTCTTATGTGTTGTGCGGGGGAGGGGGAATCATTTGGGAAGGATATTTTAAAGCTACGCTGAGTGTCACGTACCCCATCTGCTGGGATGCATAAAACAGGGAAATGAAGGGGAATGATCATCATTGCTACTGTTGTTGTTTTTTCAATGACCCATAACTGTGATTTGTCACTGAATAGGTGGGTTGGTGGGCTTCCTAGCTGCTTCACCTATTCCTACAGGTACTACACATAACTAAGGTTAACCAGTGTGTTGCTCAGGGCTAATTAGCATTTTGCACCCACAGGCACATACAAAAAAAAAAAAATTCTTCTAAACCTGTTAGTTTGTGTCTTCTGATCATGGAAAAACAAATAATAAAATTGTAAGTGGCATATATTGCCCGCTACAGTTCGGGGAAGTCTGGCAAAAAACAGGCACTGACTCAGCGTGTGTCCCAGGTGGTCTGTTCCTCCTCAGCTGTCAGGCAAGAGTGGCCACAAAGAGATAATTACCTAATTATTTAAATGTCTCTGATTGATTTTTCGTAGTTTTTTTGCTGTAATATTATTCAATAGTGTGTAGTGTGATATATTTATATAATAAAATGTGTGAATCATCACTGTACTCAAAACTATGGTGTGCATATTGTTGATTCAATTATGTTCATCAAACAGTGAACAAATACTTTTTCGGTTATTACACTATATACACAGGTTATATATAAGTACAGTATCTGCATGTTTTGTTCACCATAACGAATCACTAAGTTGGTATTATGAGTCAAAAAGCAACAAGGAGTGACCGCCACACACCGGCCAGCAACTCACTGCCACTCACTCCCTCAACACCTCACTCTCCCACATTCTCCTCCCAGCAGCGACCGACACAAGGCCCCCAGAGGACAAACCCATCAATCGCGAGAGAGGCAGAAGGGGCCTCCCTGAAGGAACCAAAAGAGTCGCCGAAGCCAAACCCGACCAGGTGAGTAGACTAGCATGGCAAAGTTGAGACCCCCGCACAACCGCTCAAGGAACTGCTGAGTGACTCTGGACCCTCTCAGAAACAGCCAATGGCGGGACAGCAGCCGCAGCAACGCCTCTGGAGGGAGAGACAAGGAAGCGGTCCGAGAATCCAAAACAAGACCCAGCCAGGTCCAAACCTGGGATGAACCTTAACTTCGGAAATAACGGAGCTCCGGAAATAACGACTAGGGTACAGCCCCATGTAGGCCGTTAAATTGAGTGGATACTGTACACCTTCAGGGATGCACTTCACCTAATTTTGTGTGAAAAAGTAGCAAGGAAAAAATATATATCTAAGAAATAAAAAGAAAACAAATATCTTCAGTAGTTACCTGTCCATTCCAGTTAGAGACAGTGCAGGTTACAGTAAATTCTCCTCCTACAACAGCTGGTGACACCACAAGCGACTCCACCTGTGGCTGGGGGGCTTAGGGAAAATACATAAAATTTATCCAAAGTAAAATCTTTCAAGCAATTTTAAGTATTTCAAAATATCTGAAATAAGATAAAGAAAAAATAATAAATTTGTGTAAAATATTCATCACATATTGAATACAGTTTTTTTTTTTAGATATATTCAAGAGTTGTTACATTCTTGTACAGCCACTAGTACGCGTAGTGTTTCAGGCAAGTCACTGGAATACAACCCCCACGAAGAATCGTTTTTACAGCCGAGTACACATTTTACTGTTGAGTTGAACAGAGGCTACAGTTAAGGATTTGCGCCCAGTAAATCCTCCCCGGCCAGGATACGAACCCATGACAAAGCGCTCCCGGAACGCCAGGTGAGTGTCTTACCACCACATCATGCAGACTGGTGTCTCCGTGGCCGGAGATGACATTTGTACAATAAATATAGAGGAACATAAGGCAAAATTTTGAGTTTAATATTCTGACACATATAAAAGAAATAGGAAATATGCTGTATGCTATTCAGTTGCCTATATATACACAGTAATGAATCAATATATAAAATATATCATGGACCAATATGTAATGAAATGCCCTTTTCTGGAGGGCCCTCAGTAGCACCTCAAGCTAAGTGCCGGTCAAGACAAATCTTAGGAAGATGCAGCAGGCATTCAAGACGCACCCCTTGCCTGCTGGGAGCTAAGATCAGAATCTGGCTCTCTACAAGGCTTTGGAAAAAAAGATCAACCCAAAACCCCCCAAAAAATCCCACCAGAAAGTATAACTGCAATAAAACAAGCTACTACTTTGGGAATATTAGATACCAAAAGGTAACAAGGCAAAATTGTTAACACTAGGGGGCAAACATCTTAAATGTCATTTATTTATTTATGTCTAAGAAGGTACAAATAACCAACAAGAACCAACCAATAAGAAGGGAAATAACCAACAACAGGTCAGAGAACTTTTGAGATTCTGTGACAAATTCTCGCTCAATCAACAGATTACAGAACCAACTAGGAACGAAAACACACTAGACTTGTTATTCACAAACAATGATGAACTAATCAGAGACATAACAATCTCAGATACTTCATACTCAGACCATAAGCTCATTGAAGTGCGAACTAGCATAAATAACGGTAGTAGGTCTAAGAGACCCAACAAGCGAGAAGGAATATTCAATCAATTCAATTTCAACAATAAGAGGATTGACTGGGAAAAAATAAATGTAGACCTTGCAACCATTCAATGGGAGACGGTCTTAAGCAACAAAACTCCCACACAGGGAATAGCTCAACTGACAGCTGAAGCTTACAAGGTCTGCTTGAAGCACGTGCCTATGAGGAGGGGCAGAAAGAGGACCACTCTAGAAAGAGAACGCAGACGACTGTACAGGAGAAGGAAAAAAATAACGGAAATGCTTCGGCAGACACAACTATCACAAGCAAGGAAAATAAGCCTAAGCAGGGAGATCGAAGAAATAGAACAAACGTTGAAGCGATCACATGAGTCTGAGGAAATAGAATTGGAACAGAGAGCTATATAAGAGATAAGGAAATATCCAAAATATTTTTTCACATACGCAAAATCAAAATCCAAAACCTCGACCAGTATTGGACCGTTAATTACAAATGAAGGTACGTACACAGAGGACAACAAAGAGATTAGTGAAATTCTAAGAAGCCAGTATGAGGCTATGTTTAGCACACCAATAAACAACATGAAAGTTGATGACCCAGACAGCTTCTTTATGAATGACATTCAAGCTGCAGATAATATAACGGATATTACCACAAACTCAGAAGACTTTGAAAGAGAAATTGACAATATGCCTATGCACTCAGCTCCTGGGCCTGACTCATGGAATTCAATATTCATAAAGAAATGTAAAGTACCAGTAGCGAGAGCACTCAGCATAATATGGAGAAAGAGCCTGGATACAGGGGAGATACCAGCAGCACTTAAATCTGCAGATATAGCTACGTTGCACAAGGGAGGGGGGGAGTAAAGCATTGGCAAAAATTATAGGCCAGTTGCACTAACATCACACACAATAAACGTGTTTGAAAGAGTGATTAGGAACCAAATTTCTAGTTTTATGGAAAACAATGAATTGCACAATCCAGGACAACATGGATTTAGAGCGGGAAGATCCTGTCTGTCACAGTTACTCAACCACTATGACAAAATCACAGAAGCCCTAGAAGAAAAGCAAAATGCAGATGTTGTATACACAGACTTTGCAAAGGCGTTCGACAAATGTGACCATGGGGTGATAGCTCACAAAATGAGGTCAATGGGAAAAACTGGAAAAGTAGGACGCTGGATACTCAATTTCCTGTCGAACAGAACACAAAGAGTAACAGTCAATCAGATAAAAATGAGTCCAAGCGATGTTAAAAGCTCTGTACCTCAAGGTACAGTCCTCGCACTGCTACTGTTCCTTATTCTCATATCTAATATAGACAAAAATACACGTCACAGCTTCATGTCGTCCTTTGCAGATGACACAAAAATCAGCATGAAAATTACCTCTGCTGAAGACATTGAAAATCTACAAGCAGATGTCAACAAAGTTTTCGATTGGGCAGCAGAAAATAACATGATGTTTAACAGTGATAAATTTCAGGTACCCAGGTACGGCAAAAATGAGGATCTGAAACATAATACAGGGTACAAAACACAATCGAATCTTTCCAAAGTAGAAAAACAGCATGTCAAAGATTTGGGAATAATGATGTCCGATGATCTAACGTTTAGGGAGCATAACCAAGCAAATATTGTGTCAGCCAGAAAAATGATTGGATGGGTTACGAGAACTTTCAAATCCAGGGATCCCATCACAATGGTTGTACTCTTCAAGTCACTTGTGTTGTCCCGTCTCGAGTACTGCTCAGTACTCACTTCCCCCTTCAGAGCAGGAGAGATTGCTGAAATTGAGGGAATACAGAGAACATATATGGCACGCATAGACGAGATAAAACACCTAAATTATTGGGATCATCTCAAAGCTCTCCAAATGTACTCTCTAGAAAGGAGACGAGAGAGATACCAAATAATATGCACATGTAAAATACTGGAGGGCCAGGTCCCAAACATACACAGTAAAATAACAACGTACTGGAGTGAACGATAAGGAAGAAAATGCAAGATTGAACCAGTGAAGAGCAGAGGTGCCATAAGCACAATCAGAGAGCACTGTATAAACATCAGAGGTCCGCGGTTATTCAACGTCCTCCCAGTGACTATAAGAAATATTGCCGGAACAACCGTGGACATCTTTAAGAGAAAACTGGACTGTTTTCTAAGAGAAGTTCCGGATCAGCCGGGCTGTGGTGGGTATGTGGCCCTGCGGGCCGCTCCAAGCAACAGCCTAGTGGACCACACTCTCACCAGTCGAACCTGGCCTCGGGCCAGGCTTGGGGAGTAGAAGAACTCCCAGAACCCCATCAACCAGGTATCGACCAGGTATCAACCAGGTACATTGGGTTGTGAGAGTACATAGCATTTGAGTTCTTACATTCTTGCAAAGCCACTAACATTCATTGCATTATACGCAGGACCTTAATTTATCAGATAAAAGAAAGAATTTTAACAGATTATAATAATATTATATTAATAATTATTATATATATAATAATAATTATTAAATATATAATAATAATTATTATAATAATATTAGTAGTTATAATTAATGATGTTAATAATCATGTGCCTGAATGCCATCAGGTGGCAGCCCAGGTCATCTGAGGTTCACCATAATGAACCACTAAATTGGTATTGTGAGTCGAAAAGCAACGAGGAGTGACTGCCACACACAGCCAGCCACTCATTACCACTCCCTCAACAACACCTCACTCGCCCACTTTCTCCTCCCACCATCTTGTTTTTTATTTTATTCACTATATACAGACATTATATATAAGTATCTACATGTTTTGTTCAACACAACTGTACAACTAAGCTGATATAGTTACTTCAGGAACTAAGAGACGTCGCTACACACAGCTGGCGGCTGCCTCCCTCACACATTCAAGGTCACACATACTAAGGTCACACGTACTGTTAAGTTTTGCCCCCCAACAATACTGTTTGCAGTGTTATTACACTATATACACACACATTATATATAAGTATCTACATGCTGTATGCACCATAACTGTACACCTAAGCTTGTAGGGTGCCCAAAGAGCATAGTGGCCACCCTCTACACAGCTAGACAAGTCATGCAGACGACGCCACCTCCGTTACCCAAATGGCTCCTCCTACCATAATCCTTTTATTGTTATTACACTAATACACACTTTATATATAAGTATGCACATTTGTGTTCACCATAGAGAACCACTGAGCTGGTATGGTGAATGCAGACAATAACAGGTGGCCACACAGTCAGTATTTGTGACAGGTTTGCCTTAAAGCAGCAAATAGTAGAACCTGTCACAGCAAATAGGAAGGAAAACATGTTGGACCTCATTTTCACCAATATTGATGAATTGATCAGGAACATAATGATTACAAATACCTATTACTCAGATCACAACTTATTTGAAGTTCTGATAAATGCTATGTCAGAAGTTCTGACAAATTCTGATGCTATCTCCTTCCATCCCTCAGCATCACTCCTCCCACAGCGCTAATTATCACAACAATCCTGCTATTATCACAATCCTGGTCACTTTTATCACAGTCAGGGGTCATCTGTAATACTGTCATTGCTAAATAATAACAGTTATATATTTATTTTCATATTTTTCGGTGATGCTGTGGTCACAAGCTGAAGAGCACTGCTGTTTGCTCATGCTGCGTGCGCCAGCCTTGGTTGCTCCAACAGTACTGTGGCTCTCACACCGGAGAATATTGCCTATGATTTTTTTTTTTAATGGCATCTGTTTACAAGAGCCCTGAGGAAGCTAATGTGAACCCTGTGTAGCCGGGGGCCATTTGAATTGTGCCTGGCACCCTGTGGCGTATATATAAGCCATGCGCACTGTGGGATATGATACTCATGGCATATATATACGCCATGCACAGTTTAAGGGTTAATACACTGAAATATACTGTAGAGCTCTTTACTTACTTCTCAGTTTAAGAACTGTATTAGTTTGGATATCATGATCATATAAGGCTGCCCGACAATAATATGAGCCTTCATCCGTAGTCGTGAACCCTGGGATGAACAGCATGGCACTCAGTCTACCAAACTGTAAAGTAATAGTAAATTTAAAATATTATTTAACTAGAGACTAAATTGGCTGCTTTAGGTAAATTGAAGGAGGTATCTCTATTCCATACAACAAATTATTTAATGAAACATTCAATTCATGAGGCATGATGCAATCTTTAATAAATTTATGCATGCATTATGAGTATAGTACTGGAAGTTTTAAATACTGAACTTATATTATCATGTTAAAACTGAATTGGTTTAATTTTCTGCATTTATGTAGGACACATTCTTAAAAATATTAACAATACATTGAAAGTTGTAAAAAACTAGACATCAAAAATGTTGAGTTTAGTGTGATGGAATGCCCCTTCCTGGAGTATCCTTTTGGTAGATCTCATCTGGCATCAAGAGGATACGTAGAATACTGAAAATGCTAAGTTCCCAGTGAAAATCTCAGCACACCGTGGGCAATCACTATCTTTGCATGTCTATTCTTCATAGATGGTGAGTTCATGGGGATAAAAAATCAACCACCTGCCAAGGTAACATGACAAGAAAGGAACCACCTAAAAATGTAAATATGAGAAATGTTTGGAAATCTTCATTTGCCAAATAACTCTGAGTTAGAGAAAGAAAACCTTGGTGTATAAGGGCAATGTCATTACATTGGCCACCCATACCACTCAATTCTTGGTTTTATCTTTTTTTGGAGAGTATAAGTTTGAAGGCTAGGTTCCTTCTAATAATGGACAGTGGTAATCAGTTCAAAATGGTTCCCACCTTTATTAGGTGCCCAGAGGGTTTGTTCCTCAGTTGTAGTGACAAGTGTATGTAACGGTAACCTCCTCTATTTTCTGCCAGCTGTGAGTTACAGCTCACAGCAAAGGCCTGGTCGAGGTCCCGGCCGTGGGGGAACTGAGTTCCCAAAATTATTGCAAGGTAATCGCAAGGTACCCTCTTTTCATTATGGCTCTATACTTCTTCCAGATTGGTTCATCCACCACAAAAATGTAAACATGACTAAACCTTAACCACTGCACTGCTCTGGCTCCAAATATGGAACAACCCTGGTACGCAGAAAATAAATTTTTTCCCAAAAACGTTTCGCTCTTCTTATATTGTTAAATACCCTACACTGATCACATATATGTTGAAATAAAATCAAAATTGTACTTACTTTGGCCTAAGTGGGAGGTCCAGAAAAAGCCCCTAAGTGCATGCAGCCCTGGTACTGATGAGGAACACCTGGCCATCGCACAACACAACACATGGCAGTGAACGCCACACAAGGCAAACACCGCCTAGGAAACTGAGGCCAGAGAAGCGTCTATCCCGGTTGACATTAGCTTACAAACTGATGCTAGGCAGCTGGCACGGTGAGGTGTGGGACTCCCCCCCTCCCCCTCTTGGGGTGGGGAGGGCTGTGCCGACGATCAGCACGGCAGTAAAGTGTGATGTTTGCTTGTTTCCTTGGGATTGTAGGGAGTTTCTACCTCTCTGTTTGTTTTTTTGTTTTAGTTTTTTACCATGTGGGGTTTGTTTTGTTATGCCTACCAGGAAGCTCCAGGAAGCCGTAGGGGCTCCCCACAGAAAAGAGACGTTGACAAGAGTAAGCGCCAGAGGCAGTCTACTTCGATATTTTTACCTAATTATTTCAATTTCTCTGATTGATTTTTCCTTAATTTTTTTTGCAGTAATATAGTGTGATATATTTATTAAATAAAATGAATGAATTATCGCTGTACTCAAAATTATGGTAAGCATATTATTGATTCAATTATTATGTTAATAAAACAATAAACAAATATTTTTGTGGTCATTACACTATATACATGGGTTATATATAAGTATCTGCATGTTTTGTTCACAATAACGAACCACTAAGTTGATATTATTAGTCAAAAAGCAACGAGGAGTGGTCACCTCACACAGCCAGCCAGTCACTCACCGCCACTCCCTCCCTCAAAAACACCTCACTCGCCAACAGGTAACTACACAGATTCGGCAGACGACACTACAGCCCTCCCATCCTCAACATTACTCCTCCCACAGCACAGCGCAAATTATCACATCAATCCTGCTACTATCAGAATCCTGGTCATTTTTATCAGAGTCAGGGATCTTCTGTAATACTATCATTACTAAATAATACCAGTTACATTTATTTTGACATTATTAGGCGATGCTGTGGTCGCAAGCTGAACAGCAGTGCTGTGAGCTCATGCTGCATGCGCCAGCCTTGGTGACTCACTTGGTACTGAGGCCCCTCATACCTTGGAATGTTGCGATTTAAAAAAAAAATTATTAAAATTTAAAAAAAATTATTTAACGATTTAAAAAAAAATGGTGTCTGTTTACAAGAAATCTGAGGAAGGTGACGTGAACCCTGTGTATCTGTGGGCCGTTTAAATCTTGCGTAGTACTCCAAAATGTCATATGACATGATGCGCACCTTTGCGAATGTTACTCAACACGTCATATGATGTGTTGCGCAGTTTAAGGGTTAATGCAGAGCAGCGCAGTGGTTATGGTATCTTTTCTAAGATATCTAATTAAAAGTTAATGTAATAAGAAAACATTTAGAGAGCATATACTATGAATTTGATACACTACAGTACTCAAATTCATATGATAGACACTCACCACTATTGGCTCTGGGATACCTTTCCTATACCATCCAACCATAGTTTCAGATGAACCAGCAACTGAGCAATTGAGGTACACATCAGCTCCTTCATCCTCATATACTTCTTTTGGGGGAAGATTTATGAATTCAGGCGGTTCTGTAAGAAAAATAGTATTATTTAATTAGTACCATAATGACAGACACATGGCTAATGGCCATGCACAGGAACCAGAGACTATTCAGCACTCCCTATCCCTAGGAATATATTGATACAGTCGATCCTCCTGTTTTGGTAGTACAGTACAACGTCAATTCCATGTACCCCAATTCAACGAATCTCTGGCTAGTTCGCACAGTTCACACAAATTTCTGGCTAGTTTGACGGGTGGACTGTGAGCTGGAGGAGGCAGGAGTCACACTGCAGCAAGCTCCTGGAAATATCGAATTACCTAAGTATTGGGAACAGGTTGAGGGCTACAGAGTGTCCCAGGTTACATAAAGGTTCAGGGAAGTGTAAAAGCAAATAAAATACTATAAAGAAGTAAAAGTAAGTGAAAATAGCTGAGTGGAAAAGTTTGTTTTGGTTCAAGAACAAAAACAAAGATGGCCGCCGCCCGGTCCGTCTAATTACCACAAGCTACACAAGCTTCAGAAAGCTTCCTGGCAATACGTTAGTAATGAATAAATATGATATATTTACTCATTATAATGTTGGTGCTGAATGTACAACACGAAAAAACATAATTTTAATCTGAAAAAGTATCTTTTTATAAAGAAATTAGGCGAAAATAAAAAGCTGGTGACGCCAAATCAAGTCGATGATCCAAGCGTCGGTTAGGTTAGGTTAGGTTTGGTTTGGTTAAGTTAGGTTAGGTTAGGTTAGGTTAGGTTAGGTTAGGTTAGGTTAGGTTAGGTCAGCCTAACCTAACATATCATATTTATTCATTACTAACGTATTGCCAGGAAGCTTTCTGAAGCTTGTGTAGCTTGTGGTAATTAGACGGACCCCCGCCGCCACCACCACCACTGGGAATGTAGACACACCAACAGATGATGGTTTCAAAGGATTCTCACCACAAGATATAAGGAAAGGAGGTGTTCTTGGCAGGTTAGAGATAATTGAGGACATGCAAAAGAAGTATGAAGAAAAAGTGCTTAAATTGGAAGAGGACAATGGAGCACTTAGGAGTGAGCTTTGCACTCTAAAAGGGAGTATTCTTCAGCAAGGTAAGATTATTACTGCATTAACGGACAAGGTAACAAATCAGGAGGAACAAATCAAGGAACTAGTGAAACAAAATGAGGCATGGAAAGTGAAGTGTGGTGACTTTGAAGAAATAAACAAGAAAATAGACTCATATGGTGAACAACTCCAAGCAAGCCTAAGGGCTAACATAGAGTTAGGTAAGGATCCCCAACTGGAAACTTCACTGACAACTCACATAGAGGAGGTGAATAAAGAACTAGAAAAGTATAAAGAAGAAATAAAAGCGACATATGCTCAAGTTGTAAAAGAGAATGAGACTATCAAAGAAGTGTGTTCGGAAGTCAAAACCAGAAATGACCAACAAGAAGCAGAAATTAGGCAAGTAATTAGGAAAGAACTGGTTACCAACAGTAAACTGGTACAAAACACTGCAGATAGAACTAAGTCCATAATCATTTTTGGATGTTTAGAGAAGGAAATTTCATCTAGGGTGGACCGAGCGGCAGAAGAGATGAAAATCATAGAGAAAATAGTAGGTTTAGGAGAAGGCTCAAAGGAAAATGTCAGTGATTTTAGAAGAATAGGAAAATATGAGAAAGAAAAGAACCGCCCCTTAAGGGTGACGTTTAATGGAGTGAAAAACATGATGGATGTGCTAAGAAATGCCAGGAAATTGCAGAGTGATGAGGTTGGCAAACTTTGGTCAATAAGACAAGACCTCTCCAAGGAAGACAGAGAAAAGCTGAAAATGAACCTAATTGAGGCAAAACGTCTAAATGGAGAGAGAAATGAAGAAGACAGAAATTCTTTTTTCTACAAAGTGACAGGGACTGGAAAGCTAGTGAAATGGTACATAAAAACAAAGCAACAAGATCAGTAGTGGAAGGGGGAGTAAAGAGCAAAGGAAAAGGGAACATGTTCCTGAAAATTGTATATACCAACATAGATGGAGTGAGGTCAAAAACTTTGGAGTTGCAAGATATAATCCAGCTTAGGGTCCCAGATATTGTTGCATTATCAGAGACGAAACTTGAAGGAAATATAATAAATGAAGTCATATTCCCAAGAGGCTATTCAGTTTGGAGACGGGACAGGAAAACTAAGAAGGGAGGAGGAGTGGCTGTACTGGTGAAAAAACACCTGAAGGTAAGAGAGTTAACATTTGAAAACCCTCGAGATATTGACATAATGGCATTGCAGGTCTGGAATCAGGATGATAAGCTGATAATTGTAAATGCCTACAGCCCACCAGCAAGCAACACATGGACAAAGGAAGAACTAGATGACAAACGAGAGGGCCTCATAATGGTCATGAGAGATATTATTGCACAAGCAGATTAAGATAAATCACGACTGTTGATACTGGGGGACTTCAACTTTAAAGCATTAGACTGGGAGGCCTATGAAGCAAGAACGGAGGACTTTTGGACATGCAGATTTGTGAACCTCATTCTGGAGACATTCTTGTATCAACACATAAAGCAGGCCACAAGAATGAGGGAAGGAGATGTACCGTCAGTACTGGATCTAGTATTCACCAGGAAAGAAGAAGAGATATTTGACATCCAGTACCTTCCTCCCTTGGGGAAGAGTGATCACGTCCTGTTAGACATTGATTATGCTTTAAGATATCATCTAGAAGAAAATGGGGACATTGAAACAGTTGATAAACTCGATTTAAGGAGAGGACACTATGGGGAACTTCGAAATTTTTTTAATGAGTGTAATTGGACAGAATTGTTGCTAGGCAGGGAAGTAAATGAAATGTATGCCAAATTTTTACAAATATACGAGGAAGGCACACAAACATTCATACCAAAACAGAGATGCAGGGCCAGAAAACAGGATTGGTTCGACAGAAATTGTGAGAGGGCAAGAGACCAAAAGACACAAAAATGGAATCAGTATAGGAAGAGGCCAAACCCCCAAACATACCAGCGATACAAAGATGCGAGAAACAACTATACGGCAGTAAGGAGAGAGGCAGAAAGAAATTTTAAAAAAAGGGATAGCGGATAAATGTAAAACAGAACCGGGCCTATTCTACAAATTCATAAATAACAAATTGCAGGTAAAGGATAATATCCAGAGGTTGAAAATGGGAAACAGATTCATGGAAAATGAAAAGGAAATGTGTGAAACATTAAATGAAAAGTTCCAAAGTGTGTTTGTACAAAATGAAATCTTTAGAGAACCAGACACAGTAAGAATTCCAGAGAACAACATAGAGCAGATAGAGGTGTCTAGAGATGAAATGGAAAATATGCTAAAGGAGCTCAGTAAGAACAAAGCAGCTGGCCCAGATGGCATTTCACCAAGGGTTCTGAGAGAATGTGCATCTGAGCTCAGCTTTCCACTTCACCTGATCTTTCAGGCATCCCTGTGTACAGGAATCGTAGCAGACGTGTGGAAACAGGCTAACATAGTTCCAATCTACAAAAGTGGCAGCAGGGAAGACCCCCTCAATTATAGACCTGTATCATTGACAAGTGTAATAGTGAAAGTATTGGAAAAACTAATCAAAACTAAATGGGTAGAACACCTGGAGAGAAATGATATAATATCAGACAGACAGTATGGTTTTCGATCTGGAAGATCCTGTGTATCGAATTTACTCAGTTTCTATGATCGAGCCACAGAGATATTACAGGAAAGAGATGGTTGGGTTGACAGCATCTATCTGGACCTAAAAAAGGCTTTTGACAGAGTTCCACATAAGAGGTTGTTCTGGAAACTGGAAAATATTGGAGGGGTGACAGGTAAGCTTCTAACATGGATGAAAAATTTTCTGACTGATAGAAAAATGAGGGCAGTAATCAGAGGCAATGTATCGGAATGGAGAAATGCCACAAGTGGAGTACCACAGGGTTCAGTTCTTGCACCAGTGATGTTTATTGTCTACATAAATGATCTACCAGTTGGTATACAGAACTATATGAACATGTTTGCTGATGATGCTAAGATAATAGGAAGGATAAGAAATTTAGATGATTGTCATGCCCTTCAAGAAGACCTGGACAAAATAAGTACTGTATATGGAGCACCACTTGGCAAATGGAATTTAATGTTAATAAATGCCATGTTATGGAATGTGGAATAGGAGAACATAGACCCCACACAACCTATATATTATGTGAGAAATCTTTAAAGAATTCTGATAAAGAAAGAGATCTAGGGGTGGTTCTAGATAGAAAACTATCACCTGAGGACCACATAAAGAATATTGTGCAAGGAGCCTATGCTATGCTTTCTAACTTCAGAATTGCTTTTAAATACATGGATGGCGATATACTAAAGAAATTGTTCATGACTTTTGTTAGGCCAAAGCTAGAATATGCAGCTGTTGTGTGGTGCCCATATCTTAAGAAGCACATCAACAAACTGGAAAAGGTGCAAAGACATGCTACTAAGTAGCTCCCAGAACTGAAGGGCAAGAGCTACGAGGAGAGGTTAGAAGCATTAAATATGCCAAAACTAGAAGACAGAAGAAAAAGAGGTGATATGATCACTACGTACAAAATAGTAACAGGAATTGATAAAATCGACAGGGAAGATTTCCCGTGACCTGGAACTTCAAGAACAAGGGGTCATAGATTTAAACTAGCTAAACACAGATGCCGAAGAAATATAAGAAAATTCACCTTCGCAAATAGAGTGGTAGACGGTTGGAACAAGTTAAGTGAGAAGGTGGTGGAGGCCAAGACCGTCAGTAGTTTCAAAGCGTTATATGACAAAGAGTGCTGGGAAGACGGGACACCACGAGCATAGCTCTCATCCTGTAACTACACTTAGGTAATTACACTTAGGTAATTACACTTAGGTAATTACACTTTTCAGGCCAAATTTACTCACCCGGTTCGATAAACAATGGTTCGCCGAAGTGGGGGATGTTCGGATTTGCTTATGATGTTGAGACAGAGTTTACAGACTGGTGGAAAACTTTCCTATTCTATCACAGATTACAATTAATAATTCCCTCATATGACAAGTTCGATCACAGAGGTGGACCACACAAGTGGACCACACAAGTGGACTGCATAAGTGGTCTACAAGCCTTAGACGTTGGAACAGAGTTCATAGAGTGATGGAAAACTTTTTCATTCTATCACAGATTTCATTCTATCATACAATCAATAATTCCTTCATAAGACAAGTTGGATCACAAAAGTAGCCCACACAACTAGTGAACCATATGAACCAAACACCAGCCAGAATGGTCCACACAACAAGTGAAGCATATTAACCAAACTCCAGCCAGAGTGGTCCACACAAGTGAACGACTGAATTTCCATGATTTTCGTTCACTAATTTGTGGCACACGTATCTTTGTAAATTAATTTAAAGGCTGAAGCATGATTAGCTAGCTACATGTGGTAAAATTTCCTTATAGACATTGTGATGAAACAAGATGAGTGAGGGTGGACAGATAAGGGAATACTGTACTGTAAACCTCACTTGGTTTTCCTTCGTCTGTGTCATCATAGTTCAGTGACCCATGACTTTGAAAGTTTTAGATCAATAAATCATTTCTAAAACCAGTGTTTTAATAGCTTTTTATTATCCTAATTAAACTAAACTAAACTAAATAACTAAATAAAACCGAAAATATACAGTAATATGATAGACATCTGCTATTTGAGAAATTATTTATGTTATTGAAACATAAATTTGAGCCGATTCTTCCTGCCGAGGCTTCTAAGTCCCACCAGCAGGCCCCCTTCTTATCAGCCTTTCCTCTGGACTGGACTTTTCTTCAGGGGTAGAAGGTATGGAGGACTGCTCTGCCCCGGGTCCCAACTTGGGGGATCTCAGGACTGGGGAAGAGTCAACCTGGGGACCTTGAGCCCTCCTCCTTTGACCCCTCTTGGGTGCTTGTGCCTTCCTTGCTGGCTTGTTGCTGTAGGGGGAGGGGTTTTCTTACTCCCATTCCCTGTACGAGTATGATTTTGGTTCGGCTCCACCCCTGGTTTGTTTCTGGGCCCCGTTGGTTACCTCGGCTTGGTCTTTCCATAGGTTTTCTGCTTCTCGTATCTCCTCGTGTGAGGTTCGGGAGGCTTCTTGTGGCATACCTCCTGTGAGACTCGGATTCTGCCTCTGTCATGGATATGTCCACTTTTGAGTTGGGTTCCTCTTCCCTGTTTTGGGTGCACTTAGAGGTTCGGGAGTCTTCCTTGGTGACAGACTGCCCTTTCTTTTCATTGGGGGCATGGCTTGGGTTTTGTCAGTCCTGCACGCTAGAGTGGTAAGAAACGTCTACCATCCTGCAGGTTTACCTGGGGGTGGGGGGGGAGTTTGAGCGCCTTAATATGTTCTTGTTCGCCCCTGTGCTTTCTCGGGATGTTGGCTTTGTGCAGCTGCATGTGCAGGTTCCTTCCCTCTCGGTATCTTTGGTTGCAGAGGATTTGCGCACCCATGGGCATTTGGCTTTGGTCTTACAATTCTTTTCCCTTCTCGAGCTGTCTTCAGCCTGGCTTGAGGAGGATATGGAGGCGTTGAGTGCTGGGCCTTCATCTGGGGTGTTGTCCTTGGCAGCTAAGGCATCAGCTGCATTGTTGAAGCTCTTTGTGCCTTTCCTGAAGGAGGCTGTGTCTCTGTTCTTTGCTTCTCACCTCGCGTGCCGTCAGGCTGTGCTCATCCTTTCTTTGGAATCTGCTTGGGCCCTGGTCTTAAGTACTAATTTCCATTTTGTTCATTGCTGTTTGCTAAGGCGCGGTCACGCAGTTTTTGCAGGTGGCTTTGTCTAGTTGTCGCCCTATGTCAAACTTGTTGGTTCTTTGGGGCGGCCATTCCTGGCCTTTTCAGAAGGGTCATACCAGGGCTCGGGGTTCCGCTGGTCGAGGTGGGTAATTGGTGCCAGCTTCTGAGCAAACGTTGCCTTCGAAGCCGTCAATGTCTTGGTCGATGCGGTGATCGCTCTGTTCAGTGCTCAGCTTCTTGCAAGGAGCATCGGCCCTTTTGCAGTTCACCCAGTTGATGGGGCGATGGGGGAGGAGGCTTGCTCCGTTTGCTCGCGCTTGGTCCCACAATTCGTGGGCGTTTTCGGTCGTGTTATCAGGCTTGTGGTGGCGTTCGGCGGCTCCTCCTCCTTCAGGGTGTTCAGGGCTGGTGGGGCAGGCTTCTTCTCCTGCATTTCGTCAGGTCATCTTGGAGTGGGTGCATTTAAGCATATTTGACACAACCCAGTTCCTCAGGTGGGTTTCCCACCTGTTTCCAGTGCCAAAACGGGACTGCGGATCTGCGGTTCATTCTGGATGTCCCATCTGAACCCCTGGATTCCTTGTCCCTCCTTTCAGATGACTACTCTGTCTCAAGTCCAGCTTCTGTTGGAGCCGATAGCTCCAAGGAGCATCTGGGGCTCGCTCGAAAAATGGCGTTTCATTACATTCAAATCTGTTTTTTTATGATGTTAACACAAGATCTAGAATGATGTATCCTCAGGTGGGTTCTATCACATGCTGTATGAGAAGGTACAAAATGTGTGGTACAGTATTAAAACATAAGACAAGAGTAAAAAGGACATAATTTCCCACATACCTGCAACTTCCAGAAAAAGTGTGCCACTACCAAGAGAAGCACCACTGGGATGTAACACTTCACAGGACCAGAGACCTTCTTGTTCCTTTGCAAGCAAGTAGAAGCCCAGAGTGAATATAGTGTGGGGACCAGTTTCCTCTTCAATGTCAGTAATGGCAATATTTACTAGATGATTAGACGTAGACATTTTTGTACGATTTTGAATAGATACTTGTGGCTCATCAAAGTGAGAGAAGAGGATTGTCTGTGTGGGATAAAATTAAAATCATCCCATAAGTTATAGGTTCTGATAAATTTTATAAAACAACTTACTCTTTAGAACTTTCAACATACTTATAATAAACTTTTAATAAACAATAAAAATGCATGTTGTTGAACTGCATGAAATAGGTATTCCTATGCCATCATATCTCACTATGTGAGCAGGCTCATTTACCTGAAGGCCATCATCTCTATTGACCTTGATTTGAACAGGAAACCAGTGGCTTATCAAGGATTCCCCCATTATTCACAAGAAATTTTTCCAGCTGAATTTTGAACCGAAGCACTGTCATGGCATTTAACCCTTGCACTGCTCACCTATTTTCGGCAAAAACGTCTTGGTGCAATTGACAAGGACATATTTTTGTTATTTTTACAAATGTTCAGGTAAATTTAATGTCAAAATGTTTCCAATGTCAACTATTTCCATTTCAAAACACAAATAGTAATGAAAACATTAAAAAACATTAAAATATAGCCAAATTAAAAAACAAAAAGCACAACTCTCTGAGCGCCTAAAGGCGCTTTGCGCAGTGCAGTGGTTAAGGCTTAAGTGATAGGTAATTCCATGGGTTTATTACTCTACTGGAGAAAAAGATTTAGTTTTCTGTTCTACACTGTAATTACCTAAGTGTAATTACTTAAGAGTAGTTACAGGACAAAAGTTATGCTCGTGGTGTCCCATCTTTCCAGCACTCATTATCATAATGCTTTGAAACTACACTATGGTACTGACAACTAACTACGTACTGATGGTTTTGGCCTCCACTACCTTCTCACTTACCTTGTTCCAACCCTCTGACACCCGTCAATATGATACAAATACCACAACAATATACTGTACATATACAATATAGCAAACTACAGGAAGCAAATTTCATCCTAATAATAATTTGAGAGGGGAAAAATAATAATTGATACATATCATAATTACAGTAAGAATCAAGTAATTAATTGTTTCATAACAGCAGAGACAGAGAAGCCATCCAAGAGTCCCAAACTAGGCCCAGCCAAGTCCAAACCTAAGAAAGAACTAATTGAAACTTCCTCCAATTCAGCAGGAACCTGAACCCAGCAAGCTGGAAAGGACCCAGATCCATGGCCAGCTGACACGCAGACTGACTGGGGCCCACTTCAACCAGTCATCGAGGTAGGCCAACATACGAACCCCCTCTAAGAGATCCAGCTGGATAACAACAACGACCTACACCAACCTGGAAAACACATGGCTGGGGGAGGGGGGGGGGGGGGAGCAGACACAAGCCAAACAGGAAAACCCTAAAGTTGTAAGCCTGACTCTCTACAGTGAAATCTAGGCAGTCCCTAAACTTGGGATTTATAGGGACTTGCCAATATGTGTCCTTGAGGTCGAAGGACACCATCTAAGCTCAAGCCTACAATAGCTGGCAAACTTTAGGCTAAAATGGTCATGTGTAGGGTCAGATCAGACAGGGAATGAAACTTGTACAATCTCAAAAGATTGAGGATGTACCGCAGATCTACCGAATCCTGCTTCCTGAAGAAAAGCTGTACAGTCCCCAACCCTACCAGTTGTATCATTTGAGTGTTCTAACAGAGTTCTGATAGACCAGTATTTAGTTAATGTTCATGGCTCCAGTCAGTCATATGTTGCCTTTGGCTATGTCTCCCAGCCTGAATTCTCTTTTTTTTTTTGGTCCTAATGTATGATGCCTCTTCTCCTCACTGGTTAGTCCCATTTTTGTTCTCTGTGGTTAGTTAGCATCAGAGAGGCCACATAGGGACTCCCCAAAACCCCACCGTTGAATGTAATGAAATGCTTCTTTCTGGATGAGCCCCAGTAGCTCCTTAATGCTGTCCTTCCCTACCAGGTTAGTCAGTTCACCAGTGGGCTGTTCATCAGCTCCAAAACTGATCAAGGAAGAAGGCAGCTGGGCCATCAACAGGTGGCCCGACTGTGTGAAGAAGCCGGGACGCCTGATGGTGGCATTCGGAACTATGAGTTTTGTGCTAATTTGGAAGGGATGAGGATAGGGATTTGGGATAGGATAGAGGAAAGAAATGGTGCCCAACCCCTTTGACTGGACAGTAGAGCGACAATCTCACTTCTTGCAGGGCAGCATTCAATCCTTGACCATCAGAGTGGTTGGGCACTATTCCTTTCTATCATTCTATCCCAAATTCTTATTCTCATCCCTTCCAAGTGCTATATATTTGTAATGGCTTAGCACTTTATCCTCATAATTACCTTACATTGTTTTGAGTGAATCGTTTGTGGAGTTGTTTGGCAGTTTCATGGCTTCAGTCTTTATTAACCCTCCAGTTGTCTGTTAAGCTTCACTGACTTTCTGGATGCTTTCCTGGTGTGATTAAATTGCCACTCACTCACTCTCTGCACCTCTCTGAGGGAAAGCCAGAGTTTGGTTCTGGTGCTCTGTGGGCTAAACAGTACTCCCAGATCTGAGGTGACCCCTTTGCATGGAGAAATCCCAGCGAGATATCATCAGGGAGCCACCGGGGCTCATCCAGCAAGAGGCATTTAATTATATTCATAAATGGGTTTATATAACAACTATTCAATCACTGTACTGTGTTCATCTGTATATTTTTTTTAGGTAAAAATTATTATTATAACACCCTATAGTGACTTACCACTGTGTTCGGATCAACACCTCGTACATCACAATTTATTGGTGTTGGTGAATCTTTCCAATTTGGCCGGTCAGAAGACTGAAGCTCAAGTGTCACATCAGCCGTATCTGTATGAAATACAGATCAGATAATGGTACAATAATGCTACAAATTTCAACAAAATACTATAGTTTATAATTAATAACAATCTCAGAGATAACCCTGACCCTTCACTTAGTCATATCAAATGTACCATTGGTGTTTTATCCAGTATTGAATCCCCATTATTAATTTGATTCAAATGTCTAGATTGCTTTTTTGATCACTTTTTAATTTGTCAACCTCTATAAGATAAACCAAACAGCCAAGTTCTTATCTTGTACTGTCTCTCTACTTAGTAATTTATAAAGAGTATAAACTGGGGCAACCTGTGGAGTGGTTAGTACAATCGTCCTGCAAGTGAGATGCCATAACGAATTTTTATCATGTAGTATGTTATCCCATATCCTTATGTTCCTCATCATCCTCTACACACCTCATATTCCATCATCAAACTATAACCTGGGTCTTTTGCAACCCTTTCTAACCCATCTACATCATCCTGTTTGTCAAAATCCTCACCAGCCTGTCTGAAAACATCATGAATCATTAGTAAATCATTAAAAGCTTAAATCTTTTTCTTCAAGCTCATTAAATAGAGCTATTAGGTTTTTCTTCTGAACATTCCTTAACCCCTGAACTGTGCAACACACCTGCAGGCCCACGTCTGGGTTGTGCAATGCTCCCCCCGGGTATTTTTATTTTTCATGTTCCATTCAAAACTGGTGCGTGGTGGCCTGGGTACGAAATGGATGCCTTGGGGCCCCAGTGATCATCTGCCATCTTTAAAAAAATTTCCAGCATGCCCTGCAGCCATGGGGAGCCTCAGTTTCAAAGCAGCAACCATGTCTGAGGCATCGTCTACAAGCTCCCACTCCACGGTGACCTGATCCACGATGAATGATGACCTAGACTATGATTCAGAGAAAGACCTTACACAGAGGTCTCATATGAGTAAGGGAGAAACTGAGGTGGACGATGTGGCGAGCATGTACGGTACAAACGCCACGCCTGGCCTGCCTCGCCGCCCTGGGTCAACACTGTTATCATCACCACCACCATATATGTCCCCAGACGCAAGTTTATTTAGTGACAGTACATACGATGTACTGTCACTAAAATGTGTGAACCATCGCTGTACTCAAAATTATAGTGTGCATATTAGTGATTCAATTATTATGTTCATAAAACAATAAACAAATTGTTTTGCTGTTGTTACACTATATAGACAGGTTATATATAAGTATCTGCATGTTTTGTTCACCATAACGAACTACTAAGTTGGTCTTGTGAGTCAAAAAGCAACGATGAGTGACCGCCAAACACCAGCGAGCCACTCACTGCCACTCCCTCCCTCAACACCACCTCACTCACCCTCATTCTCCTCCCACAATACTGTTTTTGCATTTATTCACTATACACAGACATTATATATACGTATTTACATGTTTTGCTCACAATAACTGTACATCTAAGCTTGTATGGTGAGTAAAGGCACAAAGACGTAGCTACTCACACAGTCGGCTGATCGACGGCTGCCCTCAAGGCCAGACGCACTAATATTTCTCCTCCAACAATATTGTTTGTGGTGTTATTATGCTATATACACACATTATATATAAGTATCTACCTGTTTTATTCACCATACCTGTACAAATAAGCTGGTATGGTGCCCAAAGACCACAGTGGTCATCAGTAAACAACATGCCAAGTCGTGCAGACGATGCTCCTCCCTCACCAAAATGGCGGCTCCCAACCTACTCCTCTCGCTGTTATCTCACACTATACAAACGTTATATATAAGTATCTACATTTGTGTTCACCATAGCGAACCACTAAGCTGGTATGGTGAGTGCAGTCAATATAAGGTGATCACACACAGTCAGAAGACGACGCCACAACCCTCCCTCCACAGCCTTACTCCTCCCTCCATGGAGCACAGTGCTAAATATCACCACAATCCTGCTATTATCAGAATCCTGGTCAGTTTTATCACAGTCAGGGGTCTTCAGTAATACTATCACTGCTAAATAATTGCAGTATCATATATATTATGGCATTTGTCGGCGATGCTGTGGTCACAAGCTGAACAGCGGTGCTGTGAGCTCATGCTGCATGCGCCAGCCTTGGTGGCTTGCTCAATACTGATGCTGTAACACCCAAGAATGTTGGCCTGGATTTTTTTTCTGGGTGGTAACTGGCAACTATCGGTCGTGGCTGTACTATAGCTGCCCCTATCCCAGGTGGGGCGTTTAAATTATAGCGCTAGACACTAAATCATATATAAATGATGTGCGCAGTTTCGGTTTTGTCACTGATATCATTTATATATGATATGCGCGGTTTGAGGGTTAACCAGTGATACGACCAAATGAATGAATTGCACAACCACCTAATACCACCTCTCTCATATCCCATGGATCAAGGCATTATCTGTGTAACAAAAAGGCTGTACACCAAAGCTATGTTGAACGAAGTTTAGGTTGATTTATCTCTTGAGTAAGATGGGGGTAGGACAGGATACCAAGGTAAAACTAAATTAATAGTCACATCACACCATCTGAACCAAAATCCAGTGCTTGGTAAGATGTGATAGAGATTGTGTACTTACTCCAAACTGCTACAATAATGGAGGCAGAAGTATCAGGAGTAGTGTAGCATTCATACGAGCCACTATCATTGAATGTTGCAGCAGACACACTCAGTATGTGGTTTACCTCTTGCATGCCAATGCCTGATGCATGTGCAAACACACTGTACCGCCAGTTCGTATCAGGCCCAATCACCACATCATTGAATAGGAAGGTTACCTACAGAGGTTAAAATATATTCCTATGAGAAACAAAAACAAAAATGGCATATGCATTTATGGACAAGTTATTTCAATTTTACTCTTTAGTGATATATATAATCAGTCTGTAAACTTACATTTTATTACCAAAAGTTAGATATAGTTAAAATGTTTTTAATAAAAGCCTGAATACAGTAAAAAATATAAATATTTATGCAATTTGAACACTTTTGCTGACCAGGCAGGCGACCCACCGCACACCACAAGATAGGCCAAGAATTGCCCATGAGCACACAACTCAATGTTCATACTCTTTTCAGTTTTGTTGCCTCAATTTTTGTGCTACGCTGTTAAATTTGATATCAAATTGTTTATAATAGAATGCATTAAAGGGACATTTACATATAACAATCTTTAAGTCTCACTTTTCTATACTTCAGACCCACCGCACACCACAAAGTACCCCGAGCGTTGCCTTTCTCACCTCAATTTTCGTGCTATGTCATTCAATTTGGTATCAAATTGTTTGCAATAGAATGCGGTAAGGAGATATTTTCATATAAGAACATATAAGTCTCACTTTAATATATACAGTGGCGCCTCAATTAACGAGTTTAATGCGTTCTGGCACCGTGCTCGTCGTGTGGAAAACTCGTCTTGCGAAATAACAACAAAACTACCATCAGAGGTGTCCAAGAAACAGCGGAAACGCTCGTTAATCGAGCGAAAGCTCGTCAGTCGAGATATATTTTCTGCGATATATTACTGAATTCTCTGAGATATATTACTGAATTTCCCTAATTGCAAAAAGAACTGTCTTCATTTTATAAGGTTATTTAAACAATATACTAAAACACCTTTAGAGTTAAGTACAAATAACAATAATTTGTACTTTTCATTACATTTTATGTGCAAAACCTGCAATTCACTTCTGACACAAAAGTGACACATCATCCACACTATTGGAATTTGTAATTACATTACTGTATATATCTGATTTACCTGAGGGCCACTAACTCTAGTGGCCTCGACGAGGACAGGAAGCCGGCGGCTTGGATAACAATTAACTAAGTTACCACAAGGATATCTCTAAAGATCCTTTCAACACTTACCTGCATGAGTGTTAGTATTAACACTCATGCTCTGGGCTTGCGCTCCGTTTGTATGCACGAACTACTCCTTGCGATGTGGTCGAGCATGCGGGCGAGCGTGCGGCTACACCGAAATGTGTATACTCGTTTCAGTTTTCTCACCTTAATTCTCATGCTATGTCGTTCGTTTTGGTATCATTGAGTTTGCAATAGAATTCCCTACAGGTGTATATGCATATAATGTCCAAAAGCCCAGCATTACTCCCCACAGCAAAGCTTAAAGTCGGCAAAAATTACCCATGAACGCACAAAATCAGTAACATGTGTATACTCGTTTCAGTTTTCTCACCTTAATTCTCGTGCAACGTCGTTCGTTTTGGTATCATTATGTTTGCAATTAAATTCCCTGCAGGTTTATATGCATATATTGTCCAAAAGCTTGCCGTGACTCCCCTTAGCAAAGCCCAAATTTACCTGTGAACGAGCACCAATTGGCACACCCTGCAACCTAATGTGTGTATACTCGTTCAGTTTGATAGCATCAATTTTTGTGTTACATCACTCGTTTTTGTATCAAATTGTTCCCAATATAAAGGCGCATATTTTAAAGCTAGTCCCATAATAATAGAGCAATAACTGGAATTTTAACAAATATTTTAAATTTGGACACTCATCATCACAATATTATTTATATTTTTCCAATGTTCTGACATAAATTTTCGTGTTTCATCTTACATTTTGATATCAAATTGTTTGCAATCTAAAGGTGAGCATTTTAAAACTAGTCCCATAAAAATAGCACAATAAATGGAATTTTAACAAATATTTTAAATTTTGGACACAAAATGTATTTATAATCTTTCCAGTTTTCTGACATAAATTTTCGTGTTACATCTTTCATTTTGGTATCAAATTGTGTGCAACCTAAAGGCGCTCATTTTAAAACCACTCCCAGATTGATCAGATAAAATATGTATTTTTAACAACTGTTTTAAATAAGGATGCTGCTCGCGTCACCGACTCGGACACAAGAGAAAAATTTCTAATGCAAGCAGCGTTAACGGAGAGCGAAAGTGTTAATTAATAGGAACTAAGAATAAGAAACAATCTGAACTTGGTTTTTACTTACTGGTTCATCCCAATTTATAACTCTGCAGGTTACATTGAAGTTCTGGCCCACTATAGCTGCTGTAGCCGATATTCCCAGCACTTTCTGAATTGGATCTGCAACAAATTTATATAACTATAATATAATAATAGTAATATTTTATTTATAAGATATGCAAAGGATCATATTACAGCAGTTACTTAGTAGGTGCAGTATTTGTATAAATTATAAAGCCACCAATTACAAAGCATTTTAAGCAAAACTCAGGAATTACTACAAAAATGTATATTTAACTCCTTCATTATCTTAATACTTTATTTTATATATGTTTTGATCAAAGCTGATAAGAAAAGGTACTGTATTCCTAAGCCAGCATATCTTAGGATACAAGCAGAATTGTGTAATGATTACAGCAACTGACATTCTGCCATTATATTCTGACACAAATTACAGGTTTGTTCCCTTTAACAGCAATAATATTTCAAGAAATGTCTCCATTTGCTGAGCCTGGATAGTATACTTTTCTCTTACTTCTTGTATTCTTAGTACAACCCACTTTCTATAAACCCCACTTCCTCAAATATTGAAAGTTTGTAGATTTATGCAAAGGCATTTGCCAGAAACTGTATGGCATTAAATTTTTTAGAAAAAAGGAAAAAACCAGCGTTGAATGTAATGAAACGCCATTTTCTGGGTGAGACACGGAGGCTCCCTGGAGCTATACCGGGCTGATGTGTATATATTAGACCATGGCAACAGTCGATCAAAGGAGTTCTAGGCCTACCGGGGACCAGAGGCAGAACCTGGCCCCCTCAAGAGAGGCTCGAGGAGCAATGGCCTAAAGACACCCCATGTAATTGGAAGCAGTCTTTGTCTGCCATCTACCAGGTCAGGCACCCAGAAAGGTAGGAATTCCAAAACAAACTACTGCTGATTAAATAATTGCAAATTGAAAGTCGAACTAGCAACAGAACTCCCCAATCAAAACCACAGAAACCAGTATGAAGTCACCACAAACGCCGCGCATCTGTCTGTGCAACTCCCCCCCCCCCCTCTCCTCGGAAGGGGGACGGAGGGGTTTCAGACCTCTGTGCTGGCAACTCTCCCCAGTTCAGAGGCTAAGTATCAAAAATGTGAAAAAAAACACCGACCGGAGGGAGGGAGGGATGCCGGGGAGCTTCCGGGTCTCACCCATAACATGGCATTTCATTACATTCAACACTGGCTTTCTGTGGAGAGCCCCCTACAGCTCCCTGGAGCTACCTAACCAAAGAAAAAGAAAAGCGGGACTTACCCTGGGAGGCGGTTGTCACTCGCACCTCAACTCGAAGTCGAGACAACTGGCTGCAACCTGAGCCCCAAGGCTACACATGCCCGAGAAAGGCCAGGAACATTAACAAGATACCGTTTGGCCAGGTCCCTGTTCGACCTCCAAAAGCCCCTTGCCCAAATATCAGCCCAGGACATATTCCCAAAAACAGCAGCCAAAGCTGCGAACTTACGAACGTCGTGGGCACAGGGATAGACCGCAGACTGGCTGGACAGAATAATCCTGCAGATGACCTGGGAGACCTGCACCCTGGAACAGAGAAGAAGGGAAACCGGGTCCACCCAAAGCGCATCCCCTGCCATGGAGGCCGTGGCACTCAGATAACGGCAAAGAGCTGCAACTGAATACAAAACATGATGCACCCCCGGCCGAACCAATCAACCATCAACAACCCAAGGACCCCTTCGCAAAGTAGTAGACTCATTCTTCACCAGAAAAGAAGGAGAAGGCTGCAAACGAATGAAATGATCACCGGGACTGAAAGAGCAGAAACCCCTTCGCCGGAGGAGAGTATGAAGCTCCCTGACCCAAGCCCCAGAGGCCAATGCCAATGAGAAAAAGAGCCTTAGAAAAACAGTCCTGAATCGCGGGGGCCACCACAAACCGAGGAGAAGAGAGGAAAAGAGAGCACCTGGTCCAACGACCAGGACGGCTTAGGCGGCGCATGAGCAGGCCGAAGGTGAAAAAACACTCGAGAAAGCTTGTGGAACGGAGCAGAAGTGACATCCACCCCGAATGCAAGCTGCAGCAGCTCCACCAGCGCCGCACGATATGAGGCGACAGTATTTGGCATAAAATGACGGTCCTGAAAAAACAAGAGAGAAAGGAAAAAACAACCAGATCAGAAATCGAAGACAACCTACGTAGACAAAAAATGCCAAAAGGACCGCCAGAAAATTTCATACTGCCGTCTAGACAAAACTTGCAAAACTTAATTATATGAAAACCATATGGCATCCCTATGAAGGATATGTAATAACAAAAATCTAAGGAAGCATTGAGGAGCAATCTGATGAACATGAGACACAGAAATGGAAAACCTTTAGTAATTTAGTATCTTACCTTTCAGAACAACTTCTACAGTGTGGGTGTTGTAGGCATCTAGGTAACACTGATAGGTGCCCTCATCTTCAGGAGTGGCAGAGGTTATCTTCAGAACATGTGTTACTTCCTCTGCACTACTATTTGGCCTGTACATGCTATAACGGGGATCAAAGTCCTCGGACAATATATTTCCTTTATGGTAAAACTGCACCTAAGAGAAGAGCCAACAAAACTTCCACATACTGAATTCAAATTTAGAAATACTGCACAAATAAATAATAAGCATTTATTGGACAGTTAAGGCTACTGATATTAACAATTATTAACAAATGATTTCCCCTGAAATATTATTTTCTTGAAGTAAACTGTTGACACCATTATATTTTAGTCTCCAAAATACTCCTGACCAAAACTCCAAAATACAAAATGACCAAGATTTGTAGCCCACAAAAGATTTCCCAAACCCTAAATAACTAATTTAATATTGGTCATAATTAACATAAATTGAATTTTATTCTAAACTTATTATACTGCTTATGGGATATTAAATTCATTCCAAAGGGGCACAAAGCCAGTCACATTATGAAAGGACCAAGGTTTTAAATATTCTCTGTGGATTCTTGATATTTTAAACTCAAACAGTTAACAAAAGCAATGTGCTGGTATTTATTTCTGAATAAAGACCACTCAGTCACTGCCCATGGGCAAGATCCTACTTTCCTAGGACTTAGCATATTCTTGGTAGGACCAGTGTACATTCATCATGCCTGATGCAACAGGGGCCTTTCAAGCTGCCCTGTTTAGGCCACATATATAGGAAGAGACAGATATTGAATAATTCTCAATCAACCGTCAATGATATCAGAAGGTACATTAACCTACACTCAAGTAACCTTCTCCAAACAATACGTTTATTTCAAAAGGGCTTCTAAATGTTATTCTAATACAAACTGGCAACTACTAATTACCCACATGTTCACTACCCCTACCTGCCACTAGACAACAACAGTGGCTGTATAAACAGAGGGTGCCTGGACTCCATCTCACCCTTGTTGACCAGGATCTCCCCAATCAACAAGACACCTCTCCTAATAGTTAAGTGTACAGTATATTCATTATGAAACACTTGTTTCATGTGCAGTGGGCTCATGTTTAACACTGTGTGTATGTGTATTCACTGTCTTTGTGTATCACCCATGCTGCACAAAACCAGCATTAAAAAGTTATCCTCTCTATGTTTATTTGGTAATGTATTCAGATGGAACTCTCTCTTGTTGAGTACAACATTTTTGCAGTGCCCTGGAATCTGGTCCTGGGCTGAGATATTAGGGATATACTAGAAAACTAGAGGTTAAGTCAAACAAGTTACTTTGCATTTGTTCATGATATACTTAATTTTGTTCTCATGTGCATTTTGCCATGTCTACCTCAATTAAAATTATTATTCCGCCTGGTTAAACTTCATGTGGTGCCATACTGTGTTTCTTAACATTGATAGTATAGGGTATATATATTCTCCTACAGTACAGGGACACTTATCTGCAATTATGCCCTATGTGTTTCATCTTGCCCATAATCTTTGTCATATGATTCTTGAAGCTTTTGATGATTTGGCATACACTACCCACTCAAAATATTTTAGATATCTATATACTGAAGTACTGGTGCCGGCAGTCTCAATTTATGGCTGTGTTGAGTTTGTGCTTGATACCTGTTTGATGGGGGTTCTGGGAGTTCTTCTACTCCCCCAAGCCCGGCTCGACTTGTAATTACCTAAGTGTAGTTACAGGATGAGAGCTACGCTCGTGGTGTCCCGTCTTCCCAGCACTCTTTGTCATATAACGCTTTGAAACTACCGACGGTCTTGGCCTCCACCACCTTCTCACTTAACTTGTTCCAACTGTCTACCACTCTATTTGCGAAGGTGAATTTTCTTATATTTCTTCGGCATCTGTGTTTAGCTAGTTTAAATCTATGACCTCTTGTTCTTGAAATTCCAGGTCTCAGGAAGTCTTCCCTGTCGATTTTATCAATTCCTGTTACTATTTTGTATGTAGTGATCATATCACCTCTTTTTCTTCTGTCTTCTAGTTTTGGCATATTTAATGCTTCTAACCTCTCCTCGTAGCTCTTGCCCTTCAGTTCTGGGAGCCACTTAGTAGCATGTCTTTGCACCTTTTCCAGTTTGTTGATGTGCTTCTTAAGATATGGGCACCACACAACAGCTGCATATTCTAGCTTTGGCCTAACAAAAGTCATGAACAATTTCTTTAGTATATCGCCATCCATGTATTTAAATGCAATTCTGAAGTTAGAAAGCATAGCATAGGCTCCTTGCACAATATTCTTTATGTGGTCCTCAGGTGATAGTTTTCTATCTAGAACCACTCCTAGATCTCTTTCTTTATCAGAATTCTTTAAAGATTTCTCACATAATATATAGGTTGTGTGGGGTCTATGTTCTCCTATTCCACATTCCATAACATGACATTTATTAACATTAAATTCCATTTGCCAAGTGGTGCTCCATATACTTATTTTGTCCAGGTCTTCTTGAAGGGCATGACAGTCATCTAAATTTCTTATCCTTCCTATTATCTTAGCATCATCAGCAAACATGTTCATATAATTCTGTATACCAACTGGTAGATCATTTATGTAGACAATAAACATCACTGGTGCAAGAACTGAACCCTGTGGTACTCCACTTGTGACATTTCTCCATTCTGATACATTGCCTCTGATTACTGCCCTCATTTTTCTATCAGTCAGAAAATTTTTCATCCATGATAGAAGCTTACCTGTCACCCCTCCAATATTTTCCAGTTTCCAGAACAACCTCTTATGTGGAACTCTGTCGAAAGCCTTTTTTAGGTCCAGATAGATGCAGTCAACCCAACCATCTCTTTCCTGTAATATCTCTGTGGCTCGATCATAGAAACTGAGTAAATTCGATACACAGGATCTTCCAGATCGAAAACCATACTGTCTGTCTGATATTATATCATTTCTCTCTAGGTGTTCTACCCATTTAGTTTTGATTAGTTTTTCCAATACTTTCACTATTACACTTGTCAATGATACAGGTCTATAATTGAGGGGGTCTTCCCTGCTGCCACTTTTGTAGATTGGAACTATGTTAGCCTGTTTCCACCCGTCTGCTACGATTCCTGTACACAGGGATGCCTGAAAGATCAGGTGAAGTGGAATGCTGAGCTCAGATGCACATTCTCTCAGAACCCATGGTGAAACGCCATCTGGGCCAGCTGCTTTGTTCTTACCGAGCTCCTTGAGCATTTTTTCCACTTCATCTCTAGACACCTCTATGTGTTCTATGTTGTTCTCTGGAATTCTTATTGTATCTGGTTCCCTAAAGATTTCATTTTGTACAAACACACTTTGGAACTTTTCGTTTAGTGTTTCACACATTTCCTTTTCATCTTCCGTGAATCTATTTCCCATTTTCAACCTCTGAATATTATCCTTTACCTGCAATTTGTTGTTTATGAATTTATAGAATAGACCTGGTTCTGTTTTACATTTGTCCGCAATCCCTTTTTCAAAATTTCTTTCTGCCTCTCTCCTCACTGCCGTGTAGTTGTTTCTCGCATCTTTGTATCGCTGGTATGTTTGGGGGTTCGGCCTCTTCCTGTATTGATTCCATTTTTGTGTCTTTCGGTCTCTAGCCCTCTCGCAATTTCTATTGAACCAATCCTGTTTCCTAGTTCTGCATCTCTGTTTTGGTATAAAATTTTTTGTGCCTTTATCATATATTTCACAAAACTTGCCATACATCTCATTCACTTCCTTGCCTAGCATCAAGTCTGTCCAATTATACTCACTAAAAAAATTTCTAAGGTCACCATAATGTCCTCTCCTGAAGTCTGGTTTTTCAACTGCTTCAACCTCCTTATTTTCTTCCAGCTTATAACGCATTGCATACTTTATTCCCAAAAAGACATGGTCACTTTTACCCAAGGGAGGAAGGTACTGAATGTCAAATATCTCTTCCTCCTTCCTGGTAAATATCAAATCTAGCATGGAGGGAACGTCCCCTTCCCTCATCCTCGTAGCTTGTTTAACATGTTGATACAAGAATGTTTCCAGGATGAGGTCTACAAATTTACAGGTCCAAAAATCTTCTGTTTTAGCTTCATATGCTTCCCAGTCTATGGATTTCAAGTTGAAGTCACCGACTATCAACAGTCGTGATCTATCGTTATCCGCTCTCGCTATAATCTCTCTCATTATTGTTATAAGACCTTCACGTTTACTATCTAGCTCCTCCTTTGACCATGTGCTGCTTGGCGGTGGACTATATGCATTTATCATCATTAGTTTATCATCCTCATAGCAGATCTCTAGTGCTATTATGTCAACTTCTTGTGGATTGGCAGTCATTATTTCCTTCACCTTTAGGTGTTCTTTTACCAGCACAGCAACGCCACCGCCTTTCCTAATTTTTCTGTCCCGTCTCCAAATTGAGTAGCCCCTTGGGAATATGACCTCATTTAAAATTACATCTTCAAGTTTTGTCTCCGTGACGTTTTGTGAGAGCTCCCAAATCCTTTACATGCTGCTTTCCTACTATGGGAAGAATTGATTGTGTTTTGTACCCTGTATTATGTTTAAGCATGCAAATGAGTGGTTTAAGCTCATAAATAAGGCTTTGAGTGTAGATGAAAAACTTTTTTCTGAGCAAGCCACTAATTCATATCAGTTATCAGAGCTCTCCAATTTGTCCTGATACACCCCACATCTTTCTAGAAGTACATAGGAATGATAGAGATGATCCTCTAAGTGCCCCCTGTTTACACGGCCAGTGCTGTCATCTGGCGGTGGGTAAGGGTAGTGAATAAGCAGTTACCTAGCAGTTGGTAGTTAGCAGCAGGAGAACAATACTTGGCAATTTCTTAGAAATCCCAGTATTGTTAGGTGGAAAGCTATTTGAATGTAGGTTAATGTAACTTCCAAGATCATTCAGTGCTGGATTGAGAATTTTCTAGGATCTAATTTCCTCTAAAAATGAGCAATTCTCTCTCTCTCTCTCTCTCTCTCTCTCTCTCTCTCTCTCTCTCTCTCTCTCTCTCTCTCTCTCTCTCTCTCTCCTAGGACTCAACAGTCCTAAGAGAGTTGAATTTTGCACAAGAAAGTGATCAAGTAGCTTTCCCAGAAGGCGTTTTTCATCTTCACTCACAGCTCTATTTTTATATTTAAGTAAATTTTGTAATAAAAAGTATAGCAACGTACTTCTTCATACCAGTTCCTGACAGTACAGCTCACAAAGAAATCTTGACCCTTGATGGCTGGAGATACTGCTATGTTTACAATTTCTCCAGGACGTCCTGTATGACAGATTATTTGTGGTTAGTACTGTACAGCATTCGTAATACTACATAATAAATAATATAATAATAAATATGTTTACTCAGGTAAGGTACATACATACAAGTGATGTTACATTAATGGATTGATATATAGATAGAGCTAGTACATACAATGCCTAAAGCCACTATTACGCAATGCGTTTCGGGCAAGAATAATACAAGGACTCGTGTAAATATGGTAACTCATTAATTAATAGTAAGAGAGAGTGGGGAAACATGATTTAACACTTTAGGTGTATAATTATTTTTCTGTGGGGAGCCCCTTTCAGCTCCCTGGAGCTATAGGACTGATATACGCTATATTAGTCTGGGGCTTCAGTCAGTGGAGTCCTGCCTACCGTGGACCAGAGCCGGAACCTCGCCCGACCCTCACAGAGGCACAGGGAGCAATGGCTAATGGAGACCCACTTGTATTTAGAGTATTCCTGGTTTGCCATCAACCGATCGACCGAGGTTGAGCACCCAGAAAGGTAGGTATCTCAAAACAAACTCAACATGGAAATTGCAAAATAATTTGCAAAAATTTGAAAAAAACAGTGCTGAATGTAATGAAATGCCATTTTCTGAGTGAGATCCGGAGGCTCTCTGGAGCTTATCCAGACTGACATGCTAAAGTCAGACTTTGGCATCAGTCATGTGTATGGAGTTCTGTGGGCCTACCAGGGACCACGTGCCAGAACCTGGCCACCTCAGAGAGGCATGGGGAGTAATGGCCTATAGAAACCCCCGTGTGGTTGGAAGCATTCTATGTCCGCCATCGACCGGGTCAGGCACCCAGAAAGGTGAGCATCCCAAAACAAACCCCTATTCTGGTGAAAATTGCTATCAAAAGCCAATCAAGTAGATAGACCTTCCCAAAAAGAAACGAGCAAACGAGCATGACGTCACACGTCGCCGCGCCGCTGTCTTTGCAGCTCCCCCTCCCCGGGAGGGGGAAGGGGAGCCCCAGACCCCCGCCTGGCTATCCACCCTTCAGTTCTGAGGTTGGATGTCAAGACACGTGAAAGAAACGCCGACCGGGGGAAGGGAGGGATCCCGGGGAGCCTCCGGCTCTCACCCAGAAAATGGCATATCATTACATTCAACGCTGGTTTTCTGTGGGGAGCCCCTTTGGCTCCCCGGAGCTAACTACCCACAGAGGAGAAGTAAAGGGACATACCTGGAAGGCAATCCCTGCTCACTTCTCAACTCAAAGCCGAGACAACTGCTGCAACCGCCGACCCAAAGCGACATAGGCCCACCTAGGCCCAGGAACGTTCACGAGATAACGAGCAGCCAGAACCCTGTATGACCGCCAAAATCCCCACGCCTGAATGTCAGCCTAGCGAACTTGGAAACATGGGCACGGGGATAGACCGCAGGCTGGCTAGCCTTAACAACTCTGCAAATGACTTAGGAGACCCACACCCATGAACAGGGAAGAAGTGAAACTGGATCAACCCAAAGCGCATCCCCAGACACAGAGGCCATAGTGCACAAATAATGGCGGAGGGCCGCAACCGGACACAAAACATGATGCACCCCAGGCCCGACCAGCCAAGACGGCTCCAGACAAACAAACCTATTGTCACAACCGAAGGAGCAGAAAACCCCTGCACCGGAGGAGAGCATGAAGCTCATCAACCTGACCCATAGAGGCCAATGCCAACAGAAAAAGAGCCTCTGAGAAACAAACTTGAACCAAAGGGGCCACAACAAACCATGGAGAAGAAAGAAAAGAGAGCACTCTGTTCAATGACCAGGATGGCTCAGGCGGCGCATGAGCAGGCCGGAGGTGAAACGATGCAAGAGACAGCTTATGAAACTACACATACGTAACACCAATACTGAAAGCAAGCTGAAGTGGCTCTGCCAGTGCCGCACGATACGAGGCAACAGTATGGGGTAAGATGACAACCCCGAACCTCCACAAGAGAAGGACAAGTCAACGCCAACAAACACAGCTACCTAAGAAGGGAAGACCACACCAACTAACGCAGCTACCTAGGAAGGGACAGAAGGAAAAGGACGGACTGCCAAAAAACTCCACACTGCCACCAAGAAGAACACAGGTGGGACACGATCAACAAAGCCACCCGACCACCAACAGAAGGTGAGAGACCCAAGACAGAACCAAATCAGCCCTGCCATGTGCCAACTGAGCCCAGGAAGAGGCGGAGCCGCGAGAAGATCTCGAGTGCGACCATGGAGCCAGCAGAGCTGAAAACCCAGCGATCCCGCCAAGAGATCGGAAACGATAGTCCCGACGCGAGACTCTAGAGAAGGGACAGCACAGAACCCCAGCACATGTGCCTACATCACATGATGATTGTTTCAGCAATCATGATTGATTGAATCAGCACATCGCCTACATCAAAACAAACAATCACAGCCCCCATGATTGTACACATCGCAGGGGTTTTCAGTGTTGTTCTCTACCCCCCTTGTTATTTTTGGGTGTTTAACCGGTTAGCAACACCTTGCCCGGGCTTCTCGTAGTTGTTACCCCTATGGGCCCTGGAAACCCCTGTCGGGGCTCGGTGGGCCATTGAATGTGTCTTCTGGGTCCCAACCCGTCATGTACGGGATCGTTGGTTGCTGTGCCCTTGTCTCCGGGTGACGGTCGCCACTTTTTACCTCCGTCATGTTGCCTGTTGGGTCACTGACACCTTGAACCGGAGTCTTGCGAGACAGATTCTCTGCTTGTTCTCCAGGACTCTCCTGATGTTATTACTGTTCAGAGTACAGGCGGCATCAGTGTTGAGAGCTAGGTTAGGTTGCTGCAACACGCTAGGTTGGTTTCCCACTCAGATGCTCCGAGGCCACCCCGTTTTGGTTAGGTGCTGTTCGCCCCTTTCCCTCCCTGTTCCCGGCTCTGGACCGTCTGCGGGTTTTGGGGTCAGGGCGAGGTTTAGTTGGGGCCGAGACTCGAGCGGTTTACGGGGGCTACCCCATTCGGGTTGGGGACGGAGGTTTTCTATCCTGTTCCTCCTGCCAAGGTTTCTGGGGCTTACCAGCAGCCCTTTTCTTGCTGACTTTCCCATGGATTCTTCCTTTTTCTTTACGGGCGTAGGGCTTGGAGGACAGCTCTGCCCCGGGCCCTCTGTTGTGGGTTCCCGGGCTGTGGGGGATGCCTGCTAGCAGTTTTGGGGCAGTTTGCCCCATCTGAGTTTTCTGCTTCTGGGCTGAGTTTTTCGCCCATCCAGTCTGCTTGCTTCCCACTTTTGCTGGCGAGTTTTCGTATCTTTTGCGTCCGTCACAGCCATCTGTTCTGGTGGCCATTTTCTTCTGCGGGTTTCCTGGCGTAGCCACCAGGGCAGCGTTGCGGTTTGTTTACATGCACCTGGGTGTGCGAGCAAGTGTCTTCGGTGAGTTTTTGCCCTCCTTTCAGGGGTTTTATTCTCCTGTTGTCGTTGCTTTGCTTTTCTGCCGCTTCCTGTTCCTCTGGGAACGATTGAGTGTTGATTTTACACCGGGTTTTTCGTTTTGTCTGTTTTGGATCTGGGCCCTTGGGTTTGGGCCCTTGGGTTTGGACTCAGTGTCCCTGTCTGTTATGCTTGCTCCCACACCTTGTCCCTTGGTTTTTCGGTCTGTTTTGATCATTTCCCTGGGGGTTCTGTCTAGGGCTATGCTTTGCCTTTCTGTGGTGTATCTCCGCCAGCAAATGTGGTGGTTTGGGCTCCCCCTGGTTCAATTCTGGGTTTCTTTGGGTTCTTTGGTTTCATTCTGGAGGTTTCTTCCTCTTGGGCCCCCTTTGTGGGTTCAGGTGACTTTGTTTCCTCGTGTGTGACCCGGTTCTGCCTTCTGGGGTTCCGGGGTCTTCCTGGCTTGCAGACTGATTTTTTTGGGTCTTGGCACGTGTTGTGGTCGTGCTGGGACTTTGGGGTTTTGTTGTCGAGGTGGGCCTTTTGATGCAGTTTTGTGCCTTCTTCACCTGGCCGGCGTGGTGTTCTCTGCCCACTGGTCGGTGGCTTGTAATTTTCTTTTCACGTGTATGTGTGTGTGTACACATGTGCATATACACTGTAATTACCTAAGTGTAATTACCCAAGTGTAGTTACAGGATGAGAGCTACGCTCGTGGTGTCCCGTCTTCCCAGCACTCTTTGTCATATAATGCTTTGAAACTACAGTATTGATGGTCTTGGCCTCCACCACCTTCTCACCTAACTTGTTCCAACCGTCTACCACTCTGTTTGCGAAAGTGAATTTTCTTATATTTCTTTGACATCTTTGTTTAGCTAGTTTAAATTGATGACCTCTTGTTCTTGAAGTTCATGAGAACCAAAAAATCAGAAAACATGGGCATTTGAAAACCGAGGTTCCACTGTACAGTATATCTGAAATGATAAATCAATAGAATACTAAAATGCATGAAGAAAAATAGTGGGTAACTTACTAGTGACTCGAACAATAACAGATGCTGAAGCTTGAGGACCAGCCCTGCACATGTAACTGCCTGCATCTTCAAGTATAGCTTCTCTCACTATCAGATATGCTTGTAATATGCTGTCTTCTGCTGGATACACGATTACACTATATCTACTATCCCAATGTGAATTCAAAGATACACTTTGAAATACAAATTCCACCTGTAGAAAATGCCTATTGTTAAACAAACTTCGGACAATACTTCAATAATATGCAAGTCATTTTAAGTATAACCTTTAGTGCCCCACAGAACCACCCGACAAGGCAGTTTGCATGATAATAAACTTCAACAGTTTCAATATTGTATACTGTATTGTTAAGTATGGATAAGCCCAAGCAGGGGGGGGAGAGAGGTTACCTTGCTGTTACCTTGCAATGGTTTAGGGACTCAATGTCCCTGCGGCTAGGGACAATCCTTGACCAGGCCTCCTGATTGATGGGCCAGTCAACCATACGTCAGGCTGCGAGCAGCGTGACATATGGTTGATGCTGATGTGACCAATAGGTTATTGAATGGTGTAAGGGTGGGCAGTTCACTAGGAAGACAGAGGATGAAACCCTACATGGGGTCAGCTACTGAGAATCTGCTACCATTTTTACTTGCATAACAGATACATAGAACCAAAATATGTTGTCAATCTAAACGGTTAGGTCTGGCTGTGCCATCAATGCTGCCCTCAAATTTGGTAAAAATCTACAATCATTCTGTTAGTCTGAGAATGGTAGGCCATGGTGTGTTTATATATAGTTCCTAGGAACTACAGCGGTCCCTGCTCTAATTGCAATTCCATTTTCGATCCGAGTCGGTAACAACCATTGCTGGAGCTCCAATCCTGGAAACCTAGCCATTGAGGAAAGCACGAACTACCAACCCCTGCCACCATCTCCATCACAGGAACTACCTTGGGACATCTGAAGGATCAGTCAATTCTCGAGGAGCAGAATCCACTTTGCAGCTGTTTCAGCTTTCTCGAGGCTCTCTGATCTGGCTCCATTCAGACTATGCCCCTGTGGTTCATTTTCTCACCCGTCGGGGTCTCTGCAGTCAGTAGCTCTTTGGGACTGGTCACTTCGGGTAGCTCCTCTGCTGAGTTCTTGGGGTTTTGCTCTCCGCACCGTGCATATTCGGGAAGTGTCCCAAGTCCTGGCAGGATGGCCTGTTCTGCTTCATTCCCGTTTCCACAGAGTAGACAGTCAACACCGCCTCCTTATTTGGCTTTGTTGGATGTATGGGCGTCCAGAGGTGGACCTCTTTGTGTTGGCATGGTCTCGGTGTCTTCCTACACACGTGACGCCATTCCCCAACTGCGAGGCCTTTATGGTAGTCACCAGTCCTGGTCAAGGTGGGTGAGTTCCTGTACCTTTATCCCCCGTTCCTGCTGTTGCTTTGGGTTCTGGCTCAGTTTGAATCCTATCAGAGGAGAGTGCTTCTCCTAGCCCCCATGGTGGCAGAACAAGCTTTGTTTTCAGGCACTGCTTGCTCAGTGTAAAAACCCAAGAGTCTTTCCACGGCCACTTTTTCTAATACTTTCAGCACGTCGGGCCAGTGAGATACCTTGTTGGTGCGACTTAGTCTTCCGCTCTTCACGTCTGGTTTTTCTGACACGTGTGTATCGCCACTTGTATTGTGATCAGGTGGCTTGTCTGATGGTGTCCCACCTGCGGTCTTTGTCTCAGTGACAGCATGAACTCTCCTGGTGGTCTTTTTGGTGTTTCCTTTCCCTTTGGGGGGGGGGTGTTGTCAGTGCCTGAAGGTGGTTTTATCGTTTTTTCTTGGACCTTTTTGGACCAGCATCTCATGCCGTATACTGTCGCTTCTTATCAAGCGGCGTTCGCAGAGTCACTCCAGCTTGTCTTTTGAGTAAATGTCCCTTCCCCCATTCCGCAAGCTCTCCCGTGCAATTTTTCACCTCCGGCCTGCTCATGCGCCCCTTGCATTGTCTTGATCTGTGGACTAGGTGCTCTCTTACCTTTCTTTCCCTCGGTTTGTTTGTGGCCTCTATGTTTCGGGTTTGTTTTCTGCAAGCTTTGTTTTTGTTGGCTTTGGCCTCTGAGGGTCAGGTTGTGGAGCTTCATGCTCTTTTCTAGTGCAGGGGTTTCTGCTCTTTTGGCCCAGGTAGTCGTTTTGTTCATTTGCAGCCTTCTTCTTCTATTCTGGCGAAGAATGAGATGGCTGACTTCCAGAGGGGACCATTGATCGTGAATGCTTGGTTGGTTAGGTCAGGAGTGCATCATGGCTTATGTCTGATAGCAACTTTGCATCACTACCTGCGGGCCACTGGTTCGGTGTCTGTGGACGCCCTCTGGGTGGCTCCGATCCCCCATTACAATCTACAAATCATTTTACATCTAGGTGCCTATAATTTCTTTTAACTACACAAGAATAAATGATGAGAATGAACAGTGTCCAATTGTCAAACCCAGGTCATCTCATGCTTACGTGATCAGATTACTTTACATCAGTATTGGATTCATCTTTTTTTTTGCAAAGTACCCCACACATACATACTTTGCTCCATTAAGGTGTTGGGGTTTCTGTCACCATTATTGTCTACTTTCAACCCTAACTTTAATTTTTTGTTTGAGAAGTGGCAGTGATTTTAGCCTCAAGCCTAGAAGTGAAACTAATCAGGTTATTCAGCACTAGCTTTTTCTCAGAATACAATTCACAAGTCATTTTACATCTAGGTGCCTATAATTACTGGTAACTACACAAGAACAAATGATGAGAATGAACGGTGTCTAATTGTCAAACCCAGCCAAGGATACAAAGCCAGGTCTTCTCATCTGCAAGTTAAATTAATTAAAACTTCAAAACTTCTCCACTCAGATTAACATGATACTGAAACTGTCAGTCTCTTTCATTCACAAGGACTTCAATATAAGAAAATAGAACAAACAAAATATAAGAAAAGTTTGATTTATATCAGGCTGCGGGTATTATTTATACCAGACCACGAGGACACTAAGTCCCAAAATCATCTCAAGATAACCTCAGGAGGAAGATAACCAGCAAGTGCAAACACCCTCACCTCTCCATCCCAGTTGACGACAGTGCACTGGATAGTGAAGTTGTCTCCAACCATCACACTCTCTGGGGCCACCATCTCAGTCACCTCTGGCAATGCACCTGAAGGAATATTCTGTATCAACTTAATGATCTCATGAATTTAAATTACTGTATCTCTATTAATATATTAATATATTATTCATATTACCCTTCCTATTTATTAATACACAATTTTATTTATTTATTTAATCTTGCAAATAAGGTAATGTCACACAACTTAAAATGAATTCATAAACTTTGAAAGAACTTCAGACCACAGTAACTCACGTTCAACACTAATAATAATTTCAGCCAGGAAAGAACCTGCATTGCTTTTTGCTGCACACCTATATTTTCCAGCATCATCCATAGAGATGGCAGGAATAATAAATACTCCATTAATATCTGCATCACTATCAAGTACCTCATTCACTAGACTCCACATCTCCCCTGGGAAAAAATTAAATAGTACAAATGATGAAAACATGGTTATAATACATTTATATGGATGTAATGAAGTTGAACAATACCCATAAGTAAATTCTGATATTACTTTGTAACTGTTTACTATACAATGAGGATATCACATACTAGTGGCTTGTGGTTATCATCATATTACAACTTGGTGTTTATTGTTGAAGTTTGCATCAATAATGAGTTCATGTGATCTTCAGGTGTTATTCTCTCTTTTTGCAGAGACAAACCAATTATTTGAATGGTATCTGCAGTCAATGGCCAGAGATTGTCACAGAAGCCTGGCACGTTGAAGGTGGTCCTTCAGAGTCAGTGCCAGAATCTGAGGGCAGCTGCTTATGACCACCCAAAATGGTATTTCATTAGACTTAACAGTATTTCAGAGTTGGTCACTGGTCATGTGTTGATTGTTCGGCAAAATGTGGTCATTATATAACAATTTGTGTTTAGTGTCAGTGTGAGAATACTAATGTTGCCCACATGATTCCAATAATTCACTGGTGTCTCCCAGCAGTCATAGAAAGCCACAAAAACAGTTTGGAGTCAGACAGTTCGGCTCAATCAATACAGGAAAAGGCCGAACCCCCAAACATGCCAGCGATACAAAGATGCGAGAAACAACTACACGGCAGTGAGGAGAGAGGCAGAAAGAAATTTTGAAAAAGGGATTGCAGACAAATGTAAAACAGAACCAGGTCTATTCTATAAATTCATAAACAACAAATTGCAGGTAAAGGATAATATTCAGAGGTTGAAAATGGGAAATAGATTCACGGAAGATGAAAAGGAAATGTGTGAAACACTAAACGAAAAGTTCCAAAGTGTGTTTGTACAAAATGAAATCTTTAGGGAACCAGATACAATAAGAATTCCAGAGAACAACATAGAGCACATAGAGGTGTCTAGAGACGAAGTGGAAAAAATGCTCAAGGAGCTCGGTAAGAACAAAGCAGCTGGCCCAGATGGCGTTTCACCATGGGTTCTGAGAGAATGTGCATCTGAGCTCAGCATTCCACTTCACCTGATCTTTCAGGCATCTCTGTGTACAGGAATCGTAGCAGACATGTGGAAACAGGCTAACATAGTTCCAATCTACAAAAGTAGCAGCAGGGAAGACCCCCTCAATTATAGACCTGTATCATTGACAAGTGTAATAGTGAAAGTATTGGAAAAACTAATCAAAACTAAATGGGTAGAACACCTAGAGAGAAATGATATAATATCAGACAGACAGTATGGTTTTCGATCTGGAAGATTCTGTGTATCGAATTTACTCAGTTTCTATGATCGAGCCACAGAGATATTACAGGAAAGAGATGGTTGGGTTGACTGCATCTATCTGGACCTAAAAAAGGCTTTCGACAGAGTTTCACACAAGAGGTTGTTCTGGAAACTGGAAAATATTGGAGGGGTGACAGGTAAGCTTCTATCATGGATGAAAAATTTTCTGACTGATAGAAAAATGAGGGCAGTAATCAGAGGCAATGTATCGGCATGGAGAAATGTCACAAGTGGAGGCCACAGGGTTCAGTTCTTGCACCAGTGATGTTTATTGTCTACATAAATGATCTACCAGTTGGTATACAGAATTATATGAACATGTTTGCTGATGATGCTAAGATAATAGGAAGGATAAGAAATTTAGATGATTGTCATGCCCTTCAAGAAGACCTGGACAAAATAAGTAGATGGAGCACCACATGGCAAATGGAATTTAATGTTAATAAATGTCATGTTATGGAATGTGGAATAGGAGAACATAGACCCCACACAACCTATATATTATGTGAGAAATCTTTAAAGAATTCTGATAAAGAAAGAGATCTAGGGGTGGTTCTAGATAGAAAACTATCACCTGAGGACCACATAAAGAATATTGTGCAAGGAGCCTATGCTATGCTTTCTAACTTCAGAATTGCATTTAAATACATGGATGGCGATATACTAAAGAAATTGTTCATGACTTTTGTTAGGCCAAAGCTAGAATATGCAGCTGTTGTGTGGTGCCCATATCTTAAGAACCACATCAACAAACTGGAAAAGGTGCAAAGACATGCTACTAAGTGGCTCCCAGAGCTGAAGGGTAAGAGCTACGAGGAGAGGTTAGAAGCATTAAACATGCCAAAACTAGAAGACAGAAAAAAAGAGGTGATATGATCACTACATACAAAATAGTAACAGGAATTGATAAAATCGACAGGGAAGATTTCCTGAGACCTGGCACTTCAAGAACAAGAGGTCATAGATTTAAACTAGCTAAACACAGATGCCGAAGAAATATAAGAAAATTCACCTTCGCAAATAGAGTGGTAGACGGTTGGAACAAGTTAAGTGAGAAGGTGGTGGAGGCCAAGACCGTCAGTAGTTTCAAAGCGTTATTTGACAAAGAGTGCTGGGAAGATGGGACACCACGAGCGTAGCTCTCATCCTGTAACTACACTTAGGTAATTACACTTAGGTAATTACCACAGAGCCCCCGCAGGGTTTCCCAGAGCCCTTAGCCTTGGTAACACACTAAGGGAAGCCCAGGCAGGGAACTAACGTCCAAAACTACCAAGCAAACTTCTAAAGCTGAACCCCCCTGGGATGTGTTCACTCACGGGGGCCAAGCAGGGGGTACCATCAAACACAGATATATATAAGAGAAGGACCTTTAAACAAAAGGGGGCAACCAATAAAAGGCAGACCCCCCCCCCACCTAGCAGGAAAACAAAAACAAAAGAAAACCCCACAAGAGGACAATGTACCCAGACGGAATAGAGCCAGCCACTATAATATGTGATATCTAGCTGTGCAGTAACCTGTGCCCCTATCAGTGACGAAAACTACCTCCTACCCAGAGGCAAACTAGGGCAACAAAGACCCCAGCAGACTCCAAGGATGGCCAAGTACCGAGTAGTAAATGACAGCAGACGTAGACCCCAAGGTGATTTATGGAAGGAGGCCCCAAGCCCCAAGGGCAGCACTTACAGGGCACCTAGGGAAGGAAACCCTAGGTGCATGCAGCCCGAATACCATAGAAAATATGACTCCTGGCTATAGAATATGACTCCTAGTAATTTTTTTATTTGTTGTGTCTTGGCAAACAACATGCATGTATTTTCATAGACACACTTTAGGGGATTAATAAAGATTAAATCATGTTATTTCAAATATTTTCATTCACAGCTACAAAGGTAAAAAAAAAAATATTATATAATTTGAGCGGATATAGAGTACCTGTGTTTTTCTCCCAGTGTACAGTAGGTTGAGGGTGGCCTGTGGTGTGACATGCAAGTTGTAACTCTTCACCTTCCTGAATCACCAGCTCCGAGGGTAGAGGTTCACTCAGGAACGGAGGCACTGTCAATCAGAGGAATTTAATACCAATGAATTGCTAGCATCATGTATAATATGAACTTAAAAAATGAGTAAGAATAAAATACAGTAGAACCTCAAGTGATGACCGCCTCAATTGGTGAGCATTTTGGGTAATGAGCGCCCAGATCGCCAACAATTCATCCCGTATAGTGAGCGCTTGTTTGAACAACAACAACACCACATGGTTGGGTCGCGCTGCTTCTCGCACATTCTCAGACGCCTCCGATGATGCAAATAATTTTTTTTTTTTTTAAAGATGCTAATGATGCTGGGATATAAAGGGGTGACAGCTGTAATGTTGCAAAGCATTGACTTTTTTGTAGAAAAAAGAAATTACATTTTGTGAAAACAACAAATGTCTAAAAGGTTCGTTCGGTGTTCCGCAGGTAGGCTGCTCCATGTTTCTTATAAAAAAAAACAGCATTTAATGTAATGAAACACCATTTTCTGGGTGAGCCCTGGAGGCTCCCTGGAGCTTATCGGGGCTAATGTATGTTATATTAAACCAGGACATTAGCTATGGAGTTCAGACCTACCAGGGATCAGTGCCAGAACCTGGCCCCTTCAGAGAGGTTTCAGGGAACAATGGCCCTGGAAAACCCTCTTGTGGTTGGGGGTTTTCCTTATCTGCCATCGACCAAGGTTAGGAACCCAGAAAGGTAAGCATAACAAAACAAACCCCACATGGTAAGAAACTACAACAAAAAAACAAACAGAGGTAGAAACTCCCTACAATCCTAAGGAAACAAGCAGACAAGCAAACATCACACTTACTGCCACGCCGATCGTCCGCGCAACCCTCCCCGCCCCGAGAGCGGGAGGGGGGGCCTCAGACCTCACTGCACTGGCTGCCTAGAACCTGTTCAGAAGCTAAGCTTCAACCAACGTGAAAAATCGCCGACCGGTGAGAGGGAGGGTTGCCAAGGAGCCTCCGAGGCTCACCCAGAAAATGGCAATTCATTACATTCAACACTGATTTTCTGTGGGGAGTCCCTACGACTCCCTAGAGCCTCATACCCAAAAAAAAGGAAAGGCAAGAGCTGACCCGGAAGGCAGCCGCCACAAACTCCGCAATGTGAAGTCGAGACAACAGGCAGCAACCTGCAACCCAAATCAACAAAAGAACACACAGGAGCAGAAACCCTCTCAAAAGAATGGGTGGCCAGGAACCTGTGTAACCCCCAAATTCTTGCAGCTGAAAAGAGCCCAAAACGTCACCAAACACGGCAGCAAAAGCTGCAAACGTTCGAACGGTACGGGCGCAAGTATAGACTGCAGGCTGGTAAACTTAAACCTGCAGATGACCTGGGAGACCTGAGCCCTGAAACAGGGAACGAGGGGAACCGGATCAACCCAAAGCGCATCCCCAGCCATGGTACGCAGGTAACGGCGAAGAGCCGCAAGCAAACGACACATTTCGCACTCCTGGTCGAACCAACCAAGCATCAATAACCCAAGGACCCCTCCGGAAAGCAGCCATCTCGACCGTCACCAGAAGGACGGAGAGAGGCTGCAAGCAAACAAACAAACCTCCAGGACCAAAAGAGCAGAAACCTCTGTGCCGGAAGAGAGCCGGAAGCTCCCCGACCCAATCCACAGAAGCCAATGCCAACAAAATACAGCCTATGAAAAACAATCTTGAACCGAAGGGGCAACCACAAACTGAAAAGAGGAAGGATAAGAGGGCACCCTGATCAAGGACCAGGACGGCTCAGGCAGGGCATGAGCAGGCCAAAAGGCCCACCTCGATAGCAAAAACCCAAAGCCCTGGCACGATCAAAACATGTGTCAAGATCCAAAAAGATCAGTCTGTAAGCCAGGAAGACCCCGGAATGCCAGAAGGCAGAACCGAGTCACAAATGAGGTAACAAAGCCCCCTTGAACCGACAAAGGGGGCCCAAGAGGAAGAAACCTACGGAATGAAACCACAGAACCCATGGTAACCTGGAGTCGTACATGGGGGAGCCCAAACTACCACATTTGCCAGTGGAATTGCACCACTTAAGAGCAAAGCACAGCACCCAGACAGAACCCCCAGGAAAATGACCAAAACAGACCGAAAACCAAGGGACAAAGTGAGGGAGCAAGCGTAAATAGACAGGGACACTGAGTCCAAACCCCAGGGCCCAGACCCAAAACAGACAGAAAATGCAAAAACCGGTGTAAAAACCAATGCCCAAGCATTCCCAGAGGAACAGAAGATAGGAAAAACACCCCAGAATAACAAAGAAACAGCAACAGGAGGATAAAACCCCTGAAAGGAGGTGAAAACTCACCCAAAAACGCCAGCTCACACACTCAGGCATCGGTAAACAAATTGCAGTGCCGCCAGTGGCCGAGCGGAGAGAGGAAAAGAAAATGGCCACCAAAACAAAGGAGCCATGACCGACGCAATAGAGCTGAAAACACGCCAGCAAAGGTGGGAAGGAAGCAGACTAGAGCGATGAAAACCCCGCCCAGAAGCAGAAAACCCCGGCAGGGGCAAACAGCCCCAAAACTGCAAGCGGGCATCCTCCACAGCCCCAAGAACCCGTAACAGATGCCCCAGGGCAGAGCCATCCTCCACACCCTCTGCCCTTAAAGAAAAGGAAGAGTCCAGGGGAAAGGCAGCAAAGATGGGCCACTGGTAAGACCCAAAAGCCTTGGCAGGAGGAACAGGCTTGAAAACCTCCATCCCCAACCCTAACAGAGCAGCCCCCAAAGCCGCCCGAGTCTCGGCACCAACTAAACCCCGCCCCGACCCCGAAACCCGCAGATGGTCAGGAGCCGGGAACAGGGAGGGAAGGGGCGAACAGCACCTAACCAAAACGGGGCGGCCCTGGGGCATCCGGGTGAAAAACCAACCTAGCGCGTTGCAGCAACCTAAACCAAGCTTGCAACGCGGATGCCGCCTATACTCTGAACAGTAATAACATTAGGAGAGTACTGGAGAACAAGCAGAGAACACAACTCGCAAAACTCTGGGTCAAGGAGTCAGTGACCCAATAGGGAACATGACGCAGGTAAAAGTAGCGACTGTCACCCGGAGACAAGAGCACAGCAACCAATGGACCCGCACAAGACGGGTTGGAACCCAGAAGACATTCAGTGGTCCTCCGAGCCCCGACAGGGTTTTCCAGGGCCCGTAGGGTACCAACTACGGAAAGTTTCTAACCGGTTAAAACCCAAAACAAACAAGGGGGTAGAGGACAAAACTGAAAACCCCTGCGATGTGTACAATCACGGGGGCCTAGTAGAGGGCTACCAAACACTACCAGTGGAACTATAGCCACACTAGGCAGACCCCCACCAGGGGAGCTGCTACGTACGGGCCAACAGGCCCTCGGCAGTCACCTGTGTGCTGACGGTCTTATATTCATATCCAAGACCAGACCGCACAAACTCATCTGCCTAACGTAGACACGAACGTGTCACAACACAACGTAGCCGAGAAGATCCCGAGAGCACCGCCAGGGGAGGAAGGCCAGAGCCGCACACGCAGGGGAGCAGGGTAGAGGCAAAGGAGGCGCCCCACACCCATGACACAGGGAAAACCTCAGCATCCACCCCATAGCTGCAATCCAAAACACCCCAGCAGCTATGAGGCATGGACCAGAGAATGGAGAAGAGCAAGAGGCGAAGCACCCAAGAGAAAAAAATGCAAAACACCAGCACTGGTGCACACCACCCAGACCAAAACAAACTCCCACGGCGCATGCGCAGGACACGATGTCCGAACTGCACAACCCGCCCGGCAGAAAGGCGCCAACTAGGACTACTTTACAAGAAAAGTAGCCTAACAGTTCGTGACCCGAGGGAACCACTAAATAGAAAAAACAGCCCAGCTCATGGGACAGGAGCCAAAAAAGGAGTAAGCAGCGACACAAATAGCCGGCTTACGAAATGAATACAATGAACCTAATCGGGAACCCAACTGGGCTATAAGTAGCCCAATCTGGTATCCCGAACTAGGAGTATGTAAAGAAAACGAGCAGTGCCAAGGCGAGACAGAGCACGGAGAGAAGAGACAGCAACAAAAGAACAAGACAGGGCCGAAAACCAAGAATAAGCACAGAAGAGGACCAACAGGCCCTAGAAAGGACCGGAGAGAAGCCACACCGAAAAACGACAGACGTTCCAATAATACGGGAAGTAGCGAAAAACCTTCCCGAACCCTTGAGAACACACAGAAGCAAACACTAGTCACGAAGGCACAAAGGCACAGTCGCACCCAAGACCAAAAGTCATGCAGAACCACAATAAGAGGGGAGCATGACGGAGAAGTCCCATCCCAAGAAAGAGGATGGAATAACGGAAAGAACACCCCACCAACATGACGGAGAAGTCCCATCCCAAGAAAGAGGATGGAATAACGGAAAGAACACCCCACCAACATGACGGAACCAACGGACTCAAGGGACACCGAACCGAGCCCGGGGAGGTGCCAATGCCCAACAACTCGTACGGAGAGGAAGGAGGAAAAAACTCCACTCCGCATAACCGCAAGCTCCGTCCAGAGGGTACAAAAACCCCGGCAGTGTCCAAATGGGGCCCTAGCACCCCCAAGGCAGCCCCTCCCCATCCCCAGGAACCCACACGGCAGGCCCAGGGGCCGAGCCAGCCCACCAAAGCCCCGGCCTCACAAGAAAAAACTGGGGCAGCCGCGAAAATACAGGTACTAAGGAAAGGAGCCCACTGGCAAACTCATACAACACGGCTGGAGAAACAGGTTCGAATGCCCCCGTCACTACTCCAAAGGGGAATTTCTCGAGATCGCCTGAGTCTCAAAACCAACAAAGCCCCGCCCCAACCCCGAACCCACAGACTGTAAGGATCCGGATGCAGGTAGGAAGGGGGGGGGGGACCAGACTAGACCACAACAGGGAAAAGACAAGGGGGCGTGGAAGGAACTCAAGCAACCAACACCCCCAAGCCCCAACATCAACCAAAACATGACAGCCTCAGGGCTTCCTGGGAGCAAACAATCGAGAGCATTGCCACCATCGAAGCTCATAGTGCTCATTATTTAAAACATCGCATATCATATTGATGTTTTTCGGTGGTAGAACAGATTAATTTTATTTCCATTATTGTCAATGGGGAAATCCGTTTTGTATGGCGTCCGTTTCACGTGACGATTACGGCGCTGGAACATATTAAATTCTTTATTCGAGGTTCCACTGTAATTAGTTAAAAGTACGAGTAAGAATATTTAAGAAAATGCAAAATTAATTGGCTTTGGCAGACATAAGAGAGTAAGTAAGATGAGATGGAGCTCCACCTTGGATCCGGAAAAAATGTGCTCAGGGGCTAAGCAACATATTGTGGATTATGTTTGACTGCCCAAGTGACACACACATCATCCACCGTGCCACACCACATACAGACAATATACGAGTTATCATGATGTATGTGTGCACCATCTTCTTGTCAAGAATTGTTTTCAGATCACGAGTGTGGGTCACAGAGTTGATGGTGGCTTCCATCAGACAAAGATAAAATTTTAAAACAGGTATAGATAATCAGGAAATCACACACAACCAGAATATAGGATTCTTTTTCCAATGTACCAGTAAGTGTTATTTGTGTGTAAATATTTCATATATGTGGCCAGATACTGGTGAGATACTGAATAATAATATTAAGGTACTGTATATGTTATATTGAGAAAAAAGGAAAATTTGAATTTATTTGGAACATAACCATATTTTTGCCATGTATGTAAAGTTTCATTAGTGTGTGGGATCAGGGTTTACATAATTTATTTTTATGTATGAAACCTATGAAGAAATCAAGGGTTGCCTGTGCTAAAAAGCCTCACAACTGCACATGAAGTAGATGGGGTACAACTTCTAGCATTACTCTACTATATAATATCAATGTTAACAACATACTATTTTATTCCTTAAACCATTCATAAAATGAACCTTAATCACTGCTATACTAACCAAACATACTGACTGATACAGCAGCTGAGCCATAAGGTGTCACACACTGGTAAGTACCAGCATGCTCTTCTCCAGCTCTATTAATGATCAGCTCATTCACTGTCACATTGTAATCAGAGTGATAAACTCTGGACTCGTACAAACTTGGGTCAAGTAATTCATTTTTGAATATCCAGCCAACTGTAGATTGCTGAAATAAAGCCATAGAATATTAATTAACAGAGGAAATTCCATTTACACTCCTAAAACATCATTTAAAACAAGTTCTAACAAATAAAGAGATATATTATTTAACACTATAACAAATTGTTCTTAAATAAGAGTAAGATTTGGAGTTCATAATTGCCTCAGAGCAAAATCATTTTGTTACTCTTAGGTATATGATCCACTGGGTATTAATTAAAGTGTTGTGCATAGTCAGAAAGAATGACTACAGAAAGCCAGGAATGACATATAAGAGGTCTGTTCATAAATTCAAGCCTTGCAAAACCAACAGATGCCACTATGTAACTGCCAATGGTAGGTGGTGGTTGTTGATTTAGGGGGAAAATGATGATCCATTGGTTGGATGTGTTCTGGTTACCCAGGACTGAAAAATGTTAATAGGGCGTGGAGGTCCCATACAGCCTCTAGATTGTGGGCCTGTATGACAAAGATATGTAGAATTAGTCAATTGGAGATGATTGAGGTGCATTGCAAAGCCAAGCTGTACAATGATAAGAGCCCCTGACATGACCGAAAGTGCTCTGACTCTCCTCTCATGTAAGTGACTCCAATCATCCTATACCTTGGTCTTCCTCCCAAATAATTCTTACTACCTCTACTCTCCACAGACAATGTCTTGTTGAATTGCCTCTCATACATAACATGTCAAACATGAATCTTAGTCCTGGATTTAATGCTGTCAATGCTTGCCTTTCTCAGTACATGGGTAAATGCTTAAACTTTCTTAAAATATGATCTGATCTAGCTATCTGCCACTGTGGTCTTGTTTTATCTATTCTATCCCTATCTCTTTTTGTCTCTAATCTGGTTTTCTTTCATTTTCCTTTCTCTATTTACTTTGTGCATTTACCCTCCTTCTCTTCTCTGCTTGCTTTGTTTAATTTTCTTTCTTTTTGCAGAGAGTTGCCTTTAGCTTGTTTTTGTGCCTTTCTTTATACACTTGCAACTCCCATCCTATCATCTTACCTCCTCTCACCTCATTACCTTATTGATTGATAAAGATTAAGCCACCCAAGAGGTGGCACAGGCATGAATAGCCTGTAAACTTCATTACCTCTGTAATGTATATTTACACATATGTGAGTTTGGGTGACAAGATGCAAAGTTTGGTGGGATTTTTAATGTTTATCTTATAGCCTTGAATACAGGAAATCAGTTACTGGCGATGTAACAAGGTGTTGTGACGATGCCTGGAGCAGAGGGCAAAAAAGCTTGAGCAAGGCCAAGGGCAGAGAGCCTGGATGCAAGGCAAGAGCGTGGAGTTTGAATGCAGGACAAGAGTATGGAACTCAAATGAAGGTGGGGTCAGAGAGCTCGAACACGGGATGAAAGCAGTTAGCTCGAGTACGGGCAAAATCTGGATGTCTGCTTTGTGGCGAGGCTGTAGTATCTAGTGTCATTAAGTGCGACACTGCTGCTGGTGAATGTCGATGGTGTTAAAGATCTGCAGTATCCCTAGAACGTCTGTCATTGAACCACTATTCAAGTTAGACTGAGACTGAGACTGAGACTGAGACTGAGACTGAGACTGAGACCGAGACTATGACTGACGAAACATTCATTCTTGGCGGCTTATATTACATGATTCCCCTGACTTGCCAAGTCAACCATCGTTTTTAGATGTCCTGAGTGATGCCTGTACCCTTGGGGAGAAATATTAACTGTAATTAGTGCATATAGGATAAGTGTTGAACTTCTTGGAATGTGGAATTCTTTGGGATAAATTATGTGGAATTAATAGGCACATCTATTTGCCCTGGATTGAAACATTTTAGAATTTAGAGCAATTATATTACTCTTAATATAATTTCTACACCTCTCTCGTTTCATAATGGTTGCTTCCCTTTTTTCCCTCAGTTTCAACTTGATAAGGACCCAGGATGGACCAGAATGTCATCATTGTTGGGCCATTTATCAAGACATTGGAAATTTCTTGAACCTTGACTATTCTTACAATCTTTAGTGCTATACACTTGTAAGGATCACATTCCACTTGTGACAGTCAGACTAAAACCATGCCAAATGGTTCTCTCAGTGACACCCTCCGCAAGGTTGACTCTTAAGGACAAAACCCAGGATAGCTAGTAGGAACAGATAATTGTGTCTAGCAACAGACTTTTCCTCAAGGGGTTGATTTAATTGCATCGAGACAGAAGGCTTCTCATTCTGGGCTGGCTTAATGCTCAAGCACTGTTTCTTGATCGTTCTTGTAAGAGGCAGTCCAACCTAGGTTATTGCCTACCTGAAGTCATGATAATTTTAATGGTTGCCAATGAAAGAGCAGTTTTGTATTCATTTGCAAATGATTGGGGAGGTCAGTCATACATCTGGCCAACTTTACAATACTGTTACTGAGAAAAAAAATTCTACAGAGAAACAAAAATATAAAAATTACAAAACATTACAAAACAATAAGGAATTCCAATTAAAAATACTTCATAATGCTGATGACAATCTTAATCTAATGTACATATTTATATTTTTAAAAGTTCTCATGAAGCTACCAATAATAAAAATTATCAGCCTCTTACTTGAGTATCTTTTGCATACTGAGTGGAGCAGCTTAAAATCAATGGTTCATCCTCGAAGAAGTTTCCACCAGTAACTCCAAGTAATCTAGCAGGGCGACCTGCAATTGGCCCAAAAGAAAGCCTAAGTGGTAATTTGTACGAGGATTTTTTTAACACTAGACTGCCTATATTAACATTTGTCTTTATTTATATATATATATATATATATATATATATATATATATATATATTAGTATATTTTGGTAGCAGTCTTTCCTGTAGACATATATTATTAAATATGACCGAAAAAGTAAGATTAATAATTCTAACACGAATTTTCTCAAACGGCTAGTCAATAACGGCTTCTCCAATGGTTTCATCGAAGACATCATAAGAAGGAAAGTGAAAAGCCATGCAACCTCTGAAGAGACAACTAACACAACACCTATACCCCCTATTAGACTATTTTACAGGAACTTCTTTTCCACAGCTCATAAAACGGAGGAAAGGGTCCTGAAAGATATTGTTAATAGAAACGTTATCCCTACAGACAAAAATCAGAGGATACAACTGACGATTTACTATAAAACCAGAAAAACGGCCAGCCTACTCATGAGAAACTCTCCAGACACAAAACAGAACGCTTTAAAAGAGACTAATGTCGTCTATGCCTTCAAATGCCCACTTGGGGACTGTAAGCTCCAAAAAACCCAGTATATAGGCAAGACAACAACATCTCTTTCTAGGCGTTTAACGATGCATAAGCAACAGGGCTCCATTAAGGAACATATAATCTCTTCCCATAACCAAACCATCGCCAGAGAAATCCTAGTAAACAACACAGAAATCATCGATAGATACAGCGATAGCAGGCGGCTTGACGTTTGCGAGGCACTACACATCAAGAAGTCAACACCAGCAATCAACAGCCAATTATTGCACAACTATATTCTACCCACCTCAAGACTCCGCTCCAATATAGAAGCATCAAGAAATATGGACCAATAGGCTTTCTACAAACACTTCTATTCAATACCCATTGTTTCTGTTCTGTCTTGTGTTGATACTTTTAATACCCTATTAATATCCCCTCCTGTTCTGTCTTGTGTTAATGCCACATCACCCTTCCCACCTCACTCAAATGTAGATATAAAATCAGAGATACGTTCTAATCAGTTGTGTATTTGTGAAGTCTTTGAAAATGTAATAAGTTTTACGAAACGCGCCCGTGTCGCGTCAGACTAGAAATAAAAATGAATTTTGGAGAAGTGATTTTTGATTTACCTCCAACAGTGAAGCGTAATGTACGAAAGATTGAGAAAATTCGTGTTAGAATTATTAATCTTACTTTTTCGGTCATATTTAATAATATATATATATATATATATATATATATATATATATATATATATATATATATATATATATATATATATATATATATATATATATATATATATATATTTTTATACACAAGAAGGTACATTGGGTTTATGAGAGTACATAGCATGGATGTTATACATTCTTGTAAAGCCACTAACATGCATAGTGTTTTGGGCAGGTCCTTAATCTAACAGATAATTTTAAGTAGGTAATTTCTAGCAAAATTTAAAAAATGTTAACAGGCACATTGTATGAAAATTTGACAAAGATTAGTAGGTACATTAAAGTAAAATTTAAGGGTTATAAACAGGTACATGGTAGCATAATTTGAGGATTATTTCAAGATATCATGCAATAAAATATGCATTCAATATAACAACCATGATATAAGATGATAGCAATGATTACAATGGTGAAGTTGTATGGCTTAGGTACATATATTGGGGGATTGGGTAGCACAAGATACAGTGCAAGTCTAACAAACTTGCACTTTACTGTATTGTAACAAAACTCATTACTTTAAAGTAACACTACTGCTAGCATATGATAATGATAATAATTAAGATAATAATTAAATTAATAATGGTAATGATAATAATAATCATAATGTGATAATAGTAATGATAATAATGCTGATGATAATGATAATAATGATGATAATAAAAATAATAATAATAATAATAATAATAATAATAATAATAATAATAATAATAATAATAATAAAAATACTAAGAAAATTAATAGAGAGCCATGAGGAGGATTCGAACCTGCATACTTGGTACTCCCAAGTGCACGGCGAAGGCCACAACACCATGACATAGCCAAAACCAATACAACCTCAGATTCAACTGAATCCTCTAGGGATTCTGAGGCATTACTTAGGCCCAATCAGGGTTTTTACTTATTGTCCCCATACACTCTGGCTGTGGTCCAGGAGTTCTATCTCTAACACTTCTCTTCAAATGTCAATCATGGTTCATGGCTCTTACTGATTATCTCATCAATACATCACATTAATGTGATTTCATTGTGCATTTGAGGGGAAGCATTGGAGGCAGAACTCCTGGACCACAGCCAGAGTGCATGGGGACAATGCATGAAAATCCTGATTGAGCTTCAGTAGAATCCTCAGGACTACTGGTGGATTCAGTTGAATCCCAGGTTGCAGTGCTTTTGACCATGTCATGGTGTAGTAGCCTAGGGTCAGTGCTTGAGAGTACCTTGTGTGCAGTTTGAATCGTCCTCACTGCTCCTATCGATTAGGTGACCATTGCATGTTTCCAAGTAAAGGTATTTTCCATTGTCCTTAGATTTTATGAATATCAGTTTCACTTGTAAACACAGTTCATTTGCTAGTTTCTTTATGATTTTGGATTTATGCATCTACACCTAAAGCTTAAGATTCTTTTAATTTGCCAATGCTCTTCCTGATTATTTTACATGTGATGGGGGATGATAGAGTCACCTAATTTTTTAGAAAAATGTTTTGTTTGACTGAAAATAAAAATACACTATAATATATAGTACAGTACTGAATACTAGCTACATAAACCACAATTTTTATCTTTTGACTTCCACAATAATTACAACTAACCTTCAATGTTGATGAGTATATCTTTTGATGCCCCTGGAATGTAGCAAACATAATGTCCATTATCAGAAAATGATACAGACTCAATATATACAGTAGAGGACAGCATGTTTGGAGATCCTTTAGAAGAGTATTTTTTTCTCCCAGGGAAGTTAGGTCCAAACGACAGCTCCGAGCCATCCTTTAACCATAACACCTGAAATTAAAAATACTGTTGCAATCTAAACTATTTTCTAGCCATGTCACCTGCAGATGAAAATACTGCTATAATTGTTATCCTTACTACATTCAAAAAGCATTAGGGCAGTATGCTGAACCATTATTTAAAAAGATCACAAAAAGCCAGCGTTAAATGTAATAAAACATAATTTTTTGGGTGAGCCCCGGAGGCTCCTTGAAGCTATCCAAACTGATATCTGCTTCTTACCACTACATCCCGGGGACTGTAACTTGCATAACATATAATGGTATGGGAAACAATGGAAAAATTAAATACATTCTGTATACAGTACATTAAAATTATTTAAATTCAAGTGTTTGTACCTGGTTGATACCTGGTTGAAACAGAGGCACTACCTCTGAAATACAATATAATAACTTGTAAACATCTTACCAGCGCAACTAACCTCTGAGTCTGAACCCGAAACAATGCAGGTGAGAGAGAGTGTCTGCCCATACTCCACAGCGTCCTTGTCTGGTTCACTTCCCAGGGACACCACTCGTGGAACTAAATGACAACACAATGACAGAATTTATGGTACTGTACCTGAATTTAAGAGAAGTTGGCAATGGAACATTTATGGAAAGTTTATAAGCAACAATATCACAACTGTACTTTTGTATGCTTATTAAGGCATATCATAAAGAAATTACATTTTTAAAAGCACTGCAGGCAATTAATATTCCAATGCAGACAATTATATTTCAGTATTTACTTCATTACAGTAAAGTAGCCCCTACCTCATACTCACTTCTTACATTAACATGGAAGTTGCGTTCCTCAGGTGGCTCTGTTTCAATACGACATGTAAAATTTGCATCCATCCTGAGTGTAGCAACTGAGAGAGTTGCTTGAAGCTGATTTGCTGGTTCTTGTTCTTGTTCTTGCCGCTCGTTAACATTTTCAGTTATTTTCTTAAGATTCCGAGTGTAAAGGCGGTCCGTAACTGGGATCTCGACACCATTTTTCAGCCATATAACCTGATGAGGATTATAGAATACAATATATAATAAGGACAAGTTGTTAATAAGTTAATTCTAATGTGGCATCTCAATTACACATTAGTGTATAATCTAATAAAATCCTCAAATTTGTTCTCTAGCCATAATCTATGCATAATGCAATGCATTATAATCAGGAAGAAAAGGAGTAAGTTGAAGTAGCTGAAAAACCTAATTTCACGAGAGAACATTATGGGGAACTTAGAAATTTCTTTAACCCCTGCACTGTGCACCTGCTTTTTGCAAAAATTTCTCAGTGTAATTGTCAAGGACATATTTTTGTTGTTTTTATAAATATTCAGGTAAAGTTAATATCAATGTTTCCAAACTTAACTATTTCCATTTCAAAAAACAAAGAATAATGAAAACCTTAAAAAATATTGAAATATAGCCTAATTTAAAAATAAAAGGCACAACTTTCAGAGCACCAAAAAGCGCTTTGCACAGTGCAGTGGTTAAGAAACTTAACTAGAAAGATTTGCTGTTAGGCAAGGAAGCAAATGAGATGTATGCCAAGTTTTGTGAAATCTATGTTAAAGGCACAAAAAAATTTATACAAAAGCAGAGATGCAGAACTAGGAAACAGTATTGGTGCAACACAAATGGTCTCTGGCATGAGGGCCAGAGACTAAAAGACACAAAAATGGAATCAATAGAGGAAGAGACCAAACTCTCAAACATACTAGCAATACAAAGATGCGAGAAAAAACTACACAGTAGTGAGGAGAGAAGCAGAAAGAAATTTTGAAAAAAGGATAGTAGATAATTTGTGAAACAGAACTAGGCCTATTCTATAAATTCATCAAAAGTAAATTGCAGGTAAAGGATAATAATCAGAGGTTGAAAATGGGAAACAAATTCACAGAAAATGAAAGGAAATGTGTGAAACATCAAACGAACAGTTCCAAAGTGTGTTTGTGCAAAATGAAATCTTCAGAGAACCAGATACAATTAGATTTCATGAGAACAACATAAAGCACATAGAGGTGTCTAGAGACAAATTGGAAAAAATGCTCAAGAAGCTAAGTAAGAACAAAGCAGTTGGCCCAGATGGAGTTTCACAATGGGTTCTGAGAGAATGTGCAACTCAGTTCAGCATTCCACTTCAATTGATTTTTCAGGCATCCCTGTGTACAGGAGTCATAGCAGATGTGGGAAAAATGGCTAACATAGTTCTAATCTACAAAAGAGGCAGCAGGAAAGTCCTTTACTTATAGACCTGTATCATTGACAAGTGAAATAGTCAAAATATTGGAAAAAATAATTAAAAATAAATGGGTAGAACACCTGGAGAAAAATTATGTAATAGCTGGCAGACAGTATGTTTTTCAATCTGGAAGATTCTGTGTGATGAATTTACTCAGTTTCTGTGATAGAGCCACAGAGATTTTACAGGAAAGGGATTGTTGGGTTGACTGCATCTATCTGGACCTAAAAAAGGGCTTTCAACAATTCCACATAAGAGTTTGTTTTGGAAAACGAAACATATTGGAGGAGTGACAAGTAGGCTTCTGACATGGATGAAAACTTTTCTAACTGACAGAAACTGACAGAAAAATGAGGGCAGTAATCAGAGTCAATGTATCATACTGGAGAAATGTCACAAGTGGAGTACCACAGGGTTCAGGTTTTGCTCTGGTAATGTTCACTGTCTACATAAATGATGTACCAGATGGAATACAGAATTATTTTAACATGTTTGCTGATGATGCTAAGATAATAGAGAGGATAAGAAACTTAGAAGATTGTCATGCACTTCAATAAGACCTGGACGAAATAAGTGTATGGAGCACGACTTGGCAATTGGAATATAATATGAATAAATACCATGTTATGGAATGTAGAATAGGAGAACATAGACCCCACACAACCTACAAATAATGTGAGAAATCTTTAAAGAATTCCAAAAAAGAAATTGATCTTGAGGTGGTTCTAGACAGAAAACTGTCACCTGAGGACCACATAAAGAACATTGTGAGAGGGACCTATGCTACACATTACAATTTCATAATTACTTTTAAATACATGGAATGGTGAAATACTAAAGAAATTGTTCACGACATTTGAGAGACCAAAGCTAGAATATGCAGCAGTTGTATGATGCCCATATCTAAAGAAGCACATCTACTGGAAAAAATGTAAAAAACCAGCGTTGAATGTATTGAAATGCCATTTTCTGGGTGAGACCCGGAGGCTCCCTGGAGCTTTACCAGGCTGATATGCTAATGTCAGACTTTGGAATCAGTCATGTATATGGAGTTCTAGAGCCTACCGGGGACCACGTCCAGAACCTGGCCCCCTCAGAGAGGCAAGGGGAGCAATGGCCTATAGAAACCCCTGTGTGGTTGGAAGCATTCTATGTCTGCCATCGACCAGGTCAAGCATCCAGAAAGGTAAGCATTCCAAAACAAACCCCTATTCTGGTTAAAATTACTACCAAAAGCCAAACTAGTGGATAGAACTCCCCAACAGAAAACAAGCAAACTAGTATGATGTCACACGTCACCGCGTCGCTGTCTGCGCAGCTCCCCCCTCCCCGGGAGGGGGAAGGGGGAGCCCCAGACCTCTCACGCCGGCTATCCACCAATCAGTTCTGAGGCTGGATGTCAAAACACGTGAAAACCGCTGACCGAAGGGAGGGAGGGTTGCCGGGGAGCCTCCAGGTCTCACCCAGAAAATGGCGTTTCATTACATTCAATGCTGGTTTTCTGGGGGCAGCCCCGTCGGCTCCCCGGAGCTAACTACCCACAGAGGAAGGTCAAAGGGATGGAACCGGGAGGCGGACACCACGCACCCCTCAACGGAAGTGAGACAACCGGCAGCAAACAACAACCCAAAGTGACACAGCCCTGAAAGGGCCCGGGAACAACACGAGACAACGAGCAGCAAAGCCCTTGTGCGAACACCAAAGATCCGTGCCCGAATGACAGCAAGGACACACCGCTCTTGCTTTTTGTCTTGCTCTTTGACGGCAGCAAGAGCAGCGAAGCCCCAAACGCCACGGGCATGGGGAAAGAACACAGGCAGGCTAGCCGCAAGAACAAGGCTGACAACCCGGGACACCGTCACCCGCGAACAGGGAAGAATGGACCGGATCAACTCAAAGCGCACCCCGGACATAGAGGCCGAGGCACGCAAATAACAGTGGAGGGCCACCACTGAACACAAAACACGACATCCCCGGCCCGACCAACCAAGCACCAACAACCCAAGGACCCCTTCAGAACGCAGCAGCCCCATCCTGTGCCATAAAAGATGGAGACTGCTGCCACCGAACAACCAAAACGCCAAAACTGAAGGAGCAGAAAACCCCTGCAGAGGAGCAAGAAGCCCAGCGACCCGACCCCCAAAGGCAAATGCCAACAGGAAAAAGAGCCGACAAAACAACAAACAGAAACTGAAAGGGCACCACCAACCAAGGAGAAGACAGAGCACGCTGACCAGAGACCAGGACGGTGCAAGCGGCGCACAAACAGGCCGGAGGTGACAACGCAGGAGACAGCTTACTAACGGTGCAGAAGCAACACAAGGACCGAACGCAAGCCGAACAAAAAGCCACCCAGCGCCGCACAAAACGAGGCGACAGTACGTGGCTAGACGACGGCCCCCAACCCCCACCAGAAAAACCAAGCCGACGCTAACAACTGCAGCCACCTAAGAAGGGACAGGAGGAAAAGGAAGGACCGCAAAAATACAACATACTGCCGCCAAGAAGAAGTATGCAGGTGGAACACCTACCACAAAGCCACCAGACCACCAACCAGAGGCGAGACACGCGAGGCAGAAAGTAAACAGCCCCAACAAGGCTCCTCCGAGTCCAGGAAAAGGCAGAGCCACGGGAAGATCTCGGGCGCAACCACTAAAGCCCAGGCGGCACAAAGGAGATGAAACATCTGCCGAATAGAAAGCTCCACAATGCCAGCAAGCCCGCCAGGAAATCAGAAAGGATGGGTCCGACGCGAGACATCGCAAGACCCTGAAAAGCCAACTGGCAGGAAAACCGAAGAAGCTGTAAGGGTTGCCACCAGAACAGTACCCGAACCAAGGGGTATGAGCAATGAAAACAGACCAAGACACAGAAGCACACCATAGGACACAGGCTGAAAGAACGCCCAAGAAGCCAAGGAACGCACGAAGAACACCCCTGTGACAGAGGAGGAAACAAAGGGAACGCACAAGGAAGGGAAGGGGTAAAAAACCGACCCTCCCCCCTACAGCAGCAAGTGCAGGCAAAGCCCACCAAAGGAGATGCCAGGAAAGCGACTTGGGAGAAGCAGGATGAAAGAGCCAAAGCTCAAACCCCAGGAAACAACCAGGGGTGGACAATCAGGCAGGGACAGAATCCCACGCACATGGAAAGGCCAAGCCAGGGACTCGAAGACTGCAAAAAATAACAAGCAAACCCCATACGCAAACCCTAGGCACAAAACAGCAGCAAAGTGCCACACCACAACCGGACACAGGAATAAGGATACGCCATCACGAAACACGTTACCAATGCACACGCGCAGCAGCAACATGCACTGCCACAACACGCAACATGTAAGTAACAACTTGCCTCTGCAAAGGCAGAGAACGGTGCAGGCAGACCCCAGACAGGGCCAACGGAGACACGACAGAACCCAGCAGGCCCAGAAACCTGCACACCAGGCAACCGACGGCAGAGAGACCTGCTCGATACCTGCTGGATGGGGTTCTGGGAGTTCATGTACTCCCAAAGCCCGGCCCGAGGCTAGGCTTGACTAGTGAGAGGTTGGTTCACCAGGCTATTGCTTGGAGCGGCCCACAGGCCCACATAGAGGTCATAGATTTAAACTAACTAAACAAAGCTGCCGAAGAAATATGAGAAAATTCCCTTTCACAAACAGAGTGGTAGACGGTTGGAACAAGTTAGGTGAGATCTAGGAACATTTGAATGTAGGTTCGAACACTCGTCACGGCCCTTGTGGATTTGTTGAAAGTGGTAGAGGCAAAAGCCTTCAGTAGTTTTAAAGTGTTATATGATAAAGAGTGCTGGGAAGACGGAACACCATGAGCGTATTTCTCATCCCGTATCTACACTTAGGTATAATTACATTTAGGTAATTTACCTTTCACTGCAAATGAGTACTATAATAAGTCAATATTATACACTTCTTTAGTTTATTAATGTTCTTATACTAAAAGATGATTAATGTACTTTACTGCTGGCAATAAGCAAAAGTAAATTTTAAAGCCTCTCCAAAAAGCAATTTAGTTTTGTACTTATTCAATTATTGTACTTTCCTAACCACTCTTACTCACCTTAACTGGCCAGCCTGGAGTTATGGTACATGTAAATGTGGCTGGATCTCCATATTTAACTTCTGATGGACCATCTGCCTTTGCAATCACCTGACGCTCAGATGATGTCCCTGGTTCTGTCAAAAGTAATGAATGAAACAATTAACCTAATTCACAGCCCTCTCCCTCTTAATTGAAAGGACACTTCAGAGAAATATGTCTCTATGTACTTATATGTCTCTATGTACTTTGATTTACTTAAGTCTACCCGAGGGCCACTATCTCTAGTGGCATCAATGAGAATAAGAAGCCAGTGGCTTGTCAAAGCCCCCACTTGTCTGGATGATTTTATTGAGCTGGATCTGGGATTGCAGCATTGATTTTGCATTTACAGTCTCGGTAGGTAAGCAGTTCATGGGTTTATAGCCCTAAGGGTAAAAAACCAGCATTGAATGTAATGAAACGCCATTTTCTGGGTGAGACCCGGAGGCTCCCCAGAGCTATCCCAGGCTGATATGTAACTATTACCTTTCCAGCATCTGTCAAAGTGCATGGCACACTTGCTTACTGGGGACGCACCAACAATAATGTCGCAGGACTACGGGTCGGTAGTTCAAAAGAACTACCGACCCTACAGGCAGCATGGCAGAGGCACAACCAGTGAATGTCACCCTGAGACAAGGGGACAGAGCAACCATCAACCTCGCACGAAGCGAGGGGGGACTCAAAGGTCACATCCATCAGACCACAGAGCCCCTGCGGAGTTTCCCAGGGCCCTTAGCCTTGGTAACATGCTAAGGAAAGCCTAGGCAGGGTAACTGTACTGCGAACCAGGACCCAAAACTACCAAGCAAACTTCTAAAGCTGAACCCCTGGGACATGTCCACGCACCGGGGCCAAGCAGGAGGGTACCACCAAAACACCTATATATAAGAGGACCCTAAAAGAAACATGGGAGCAACCAACCAAAGGCAGAACCCCCACCTGGCAGGAAAAACATAAACAAAAGAAAACCCCACAAGAGGACAACATACCTTACCAGGAACAGGCGAAACAGAGCCGGCCACTATAATAGGTGAAAACTAGCTGTGCAGTAACCTGCGCCCCTTCCAGTGATGAGAAATACCTCCTACCCAGAGGCAAACAAGGGCAACAAGACCCCAGCTGATTCCAAGGGCAGCCAAGTACCAAGCAGTAAAAGAAACAGTGGAGGTAGATCCCAAGGTGACTTGTGGAAGATGGCCCCCATGCCCCATGGGCAATACTTACTGGGCACCTAGGAAAGAAAACCCTAGGTGCATGCAGCCCGAGTACTGTAGAATATTACTCCTGGCTCACACATCACCTGTAGAGACAGACCACGCCACAAGACACCCGACCAGCCAGTATTACATCAGCCAAGAACTGTCGGTTGGATCGCAGGTGCAGAGGTCTGGGGCTTTCCCTTTCCCTCTCCCAGGAAGGTGGGGGGGGGGTTGCACAGACAGCGGCGTGGTGACTGGATGTCATCATACTAATTTTCATTTAGGAAGTTCTGTCCACTTGAGTGCAGGCGGGAGAGATACATAATAATTTACACGTGGAAAATATTAGAGGGGCTGGTCCCAAACCTGCACACAGAAATAACATCACATGAGACCAGAAGACATGGCAGGATGTGCAGAATACCCCCGTTGAAAAGCAGAGGTGCAACAGGTACTCTGAGAGAGAACTCTATCAACATCAGAGGCCCGAGACTGTTCAAGACGCTTCCGCTACACATAAGGGGCATAACTGGCAATCCCCTCACAGTGTTCAAGAGAGAACTGGATAAGCACCTCCAAAGGATACCTGATCAACCAGGCTGTGACTCATACATCAGGCTGCGAGCAGCCGCATCCAACAGCCTGGTTGATCAGTCCGGCAACCAGGAGCCCAGCAACCAGGCCGTGGGGACGCTAAGCCCCGGAAGCACCTCAAGGTAACCTCAAGGTAAGGTAACCACTCGTTCGGCATTTGGTAGCAATATTTTCATCAGAATAGGGGTTTGTTTTGGGGGCGCCTATCTTTCTGGGTGCCAGACCCGGTCAATGACATACATAGAATGCTTCCAACCACACAGGGGTTTCTATAGGCCATTGCTCCTCATGCTTTTCTGAGGGGTCAGGTTCTGGCTTGAGGTCCCTGGTAGGCGAGAACTTCATGCACTTTGACTGATGCCAGAAATCTAATAGTTACATATCAGCCTGGATAACTCCGGGGAGCTGATGGGGCTTCCCCCAGAAAAGGCATCTCCTGTTTTCTGTCCCACATTCTAACTTGTTGAACTTGAAACCAATATTACTTGTTTGTGTTACATCTGACATTTTTAGGAATTAAGTGGCCTCGGCATTTTTCCCATCACTTAATAACCCTGTTCACCTAGCAGTTAATAGGCACCTAGGAGTTTGTCAGCTTGTTGTGGGATTGCATTCTGGAAAGGTTAAGTAGTTCAACCCTGGTGGGACATTGATATAATCCTAACATCTGGGGTGTGTGTGTGTGTATATATGTATGTATGTATGTATGTATGTATGTATGTATGTATGTATGTATGTATGTATGTATGTATGTATGTATGTGTATATATATATATATATATATATATATATATATATATATATATATATATATATATATATATATATATATATATATATATATATATATATATATATATATATACTGTAACCCCGCGATTATCCGGGATTCGAACATCCGAAAAATGCCCTTATACGGCCAAAATCGTGAACGGATAAAGTTATCACAATATCCGGCCAAAATAGCCACAGGGACCGGATTAAAGCAGGTTTTCTGCAGAAATTACACTATCCGGTCAGTCCCCCAGATAATCGTGCCTTTGTCCGTATATGAAAACATGAGGCAGGCCATACGGTATTAATCCCGTCTGCCCGAGACTCGAGGCGCATGGTGTAGGTGGGGGTTGGGTGGGTGGGTGGTGTTGGGAGGGTGGGAGGGGTGCGTCAGGAGGGACTACCTGGGTACAGGAATTACCATTAATTTTAGAACAATTAATCATAGCCAAAAACAAATAAAATAACTACTAGTAATTATGTAATAACAAATAAATAAGTTTCCTAAAAGCATTGTGCACAGGCTGAAGTTTCCTTAAAAAATATTGTGAATTTTTTTCCTCCTGGCGGCCTACGTAACGCTATGGCTGCCCCAAGTGGACCTGTCCAACACTGGTCAACCCATGTGCGTCCGTCCCTCGTGTTATACACAGTGCTGCGCCATTAGTGAAATATTTTTTTAAATAACTTTTTTATTTTCATAGTAACTTTGAACATTTTTGGCCAAGACTATGTCTGGTAGCAGCATCAATCGTTCTGGAGGTGTTAAGAGGAAGAAAGTTGTCCTAACAATTAAAGACAAGTCACAGTTATACGCCTCAACCAGTGCGGCCTCACAGTGTTGCGCCATTAGTGAAATATTTTTTTAAATAGCTTTCTTAATTTTCATAGTAATTTTGAACATTTTTGGCCAAGAATATGTCTGGTAGCAGCATCAATCATTCTGGAAGTGTTAAGAGGAAGAAGATTGTCCTAGCAATTAAAGACAAGTTACGTGTTGTTCAAACAGTGAGGCGTCACAGGCAGCCAAGCGCCTTCAACAAGTGAGGCGCCACAGGCAAGCCAAGCTCCTTCAACAAGTGAGGCATTATAGGCAAGCCAAGCGCTTTCAACAAGTGAGGCGCCACAGGCAAGCCAAGCGCTTTCAACAAGTGAGGCGCAAGCAAGCGCCTTTAACAAGTGAGGCGTCACAGGCAAGCCAAGCGCCTTCAACAAGTGAGGGCATGCAAGCGCTTCAACAAGTGAGGTGCAAGCAAGCACCTTCAACAAGTGAGGCCTCACAGGCAACCCAAATGCCCTCAACCAGTGAGGCTTCAGCAGCTGGCAGTCAAAACTAACTTAGCTTAATGAACTGTACAGTAATTTTAAGTGTTAATTTTAGTGTTGTGTTAGTATAGGTTACGTAAATTGTTAAGAATTTTTAACTTCAAGATGTGTGGCATCAATCAAGAAGACGAACACCAACAAGGTAAGTTGAGGTTTCTAGTTGAATATTTAATAATTGTATGTGGCAAGGCAATTCAAATTATGTTGTTTGTAGTATAAAAATAGTTGGAAATGGTCACTTTTGGACTCGTAGGTGAAAAAGTACCATTATCCGAAAAATGTGATAATCCGGCTGGGGGTCCTTCCCATATAGTCCGGATGATCGAGTGGAGACAGTGTATATATATATATATATATATATATATATATATATATATATATATATATATATATATATATATATATATATATATATATATATATATATATATATATATATATATATATATATATATATATATATATATATATATATATATATATATATATATATATATATATATATATATATATATATATATATATATATATATATATATATATATATATATATATATATATATATATATATATATATATATATATATATATATATATATATATATATATATATATATATATATATATATATATATATATATATATATATATATATATATATATATATATATATATATATATATATATATATATATATATATATATATATATATATATATATATATATATATATATATATATATATATATATATATATATATATATATATATATATATATATATATATATATATATATATATATATATATATATATATATATATATATATATATATATATATATATATATATATATATATATATATATATATATATATATATATATATATATATATATATATATATATATATATATATATATATATATATATATATATATATATATATATATATATATATATATATATATATATATATATATGTCGTACCTAGTAGCCAGAACGCACTTCTCAGCCTACTATACATGGCCCGATTTGCCTAATAAGCCAAGTTTTACTGAATTAATATATTTTCTCTAATTTTTTTCTTATGTAATGATAAAGCTACCCATTTCATTATGTATGAGGTCAATTTTTTTTTATTTGAGTTAAAATTAACGTAGATATATGACCGAACCTAACCAACCCTACCTAACCTAACCTAACCTATCTTTATAGGTTAGGTTAGGATAGGTAGCCGAAAAAGTTAGGTTAGGTTAGGTTAGGTAGGTTAGGTAGTCGAAAAAACATTAATTCATGAAAACTTGGCTTATTAGGCAAATCGGGCCTTGCATAGTAGGCTGAAAAGTTCGTTCTGGCTACTAGGTACGACATATATATATATATATATATATATATATATATATATATGTCGTACCTAGTAGCCAGAACGCACTTTTCAGCCTACTATGCAAGGCCCGATTTGCCTAATAAGCCAAGTTTTCCTGAATTAATATATTTTCTCTATTTTTTTTCTTATGAAAAGATAAAGCTACCCATTTCATTATGTATGAGGTCAATTTTTTTTTATTTGATGTAAAATTAACGTAGATATATGACCGAACCTAACCAACCCTACCTAACCTAACCTAACCTATCTTTATAGGTTAGGTTAGGTTAGGTAGCCGAAAAAGTTAGGTTAGGTTAGGTTAGGTAGGTTAGGTAGTCGAAAAACAATTAATTCATGAAAACTTGGCTTATTAGGCAAATCAGGCCTTGCATAGTAGGCTGAAAAGTGAGTTCTGGCTATTAGGTACGACATATATATATATATATATATATATATATATATGTCGTACCTAGTAGCCAGAACTCACTTCTCAGCCTACTATTCAAGGCCCGATTTGCCTAATAAGCCAAGTTTTCCTGAATTAATATATTTACTATATTTTTTTCTTATGAAATGATAAAGCTACCCTTTTCTCTATGTATGAGGTCAATTTTTTTTTATTAGAGTTAAAATTAACGTAGATATATGACCGAACCTAACCAACCCTACCTAACCTAACCTAACCTATATTTATAGGTAAGGTTAGGTTAGGTAGCCAAAAAAAGCTAGGTTAGGTTAGGTTAGGTAGGTTAGGTAGACGAAAAAACATTAATTCATGAAAACTTGGCTTATTAGGCAAATCGGGCCTTGAATAATAGGCTGAGAAGTGCGTTCTGGCTATTAGGTACGACATATATATATATATATATATATATATATATATATATATATATATATATATATATATATATATATATATATATATCTTCTGCTCTCTCTCTCTCTCTCTCTTTCCCTTCTCACCTAATACAGTAAGCAGAATTTGGGGATCAGGTTGAAGTCCCTGTCTCCAGCACATGAAGATGCCAGACTCATATGGGCGGATGTCAGACAGGGTCAATTTTAGTGTAATTTTTCCATCTTCTGCCTGAAAAAATATTAATAAGAATCAATGTAAAAACAAAAACCAATGTAAAAATATTACCGAAAAGAGATGGTTGGGTTGACTGCATCTATCTGGACCTAAAAAAGGCTTTCGACAGAGTTCCACATAAGAGGTTATTCTGGAAACTGGAAAATATTGGTGAGGTGACAGGTAAGCTTCTATCATGGATGAAAAATTTTCTGACTGATAGAAAAATGAGGGCAGTAATCAGAGGCAATGTATCGGAATGGAGAAATGTCACAAGTGGAGTACCACAGGGTTCAGTTCTTGCACCAGTGATGTTTATTGTCTACATAAATGATCTACCAGTTGGTATACAGAATTATATGAACATGTTTGCTGATGATGCTAAGATAATAGGAAGGATAAGAAATTTAGATGATTGTCATGCCCTTCAAGAAGACCTGGATAAAATAAGTATATGGAGCACCACTTGGCAAATGGAATTTAATGTTAATAAATGTCATGTTATGGAATGTGGAATAGGAGAACATAGACCCCACACAACCTATATATTATGTGAGAAATCTTTAAAGAATTCTGACAAAGAAAGAGATCTAGGAGTGGTTCTAGATAGAAAACTATCACCTGAGGACCACATAAAGAATATTGTGCAAGGAGCCTATGCTATGCTTTCTAACTTCAGAATTGCATTTAAATACATGGATGGCGATATACTAAAGAAATTGTTCATGACTTTTGTTAGGCCAAAGCTAGAATATGCAGCTGTTGTGTGGTGCCCATATCTTAAGAAGCACATCAACAAACTGGAAAAGGTGCAAAGACATGCTACTAAGTGACTCCCAGAACTGAAGGGCAAGAGCTACGAGGAGAGGTTAGAAGCATTAAACATGCCAAAACTAGAAGACAGAAGAAAAAGAGGTGATATGATCACTACATACAAAATAGTAACAGGAATTGATAAAATCGATAGGGAAGATTTCCTGAGACCTGGAACTTTAAGAACAAGAGGTCATAGATATAAACTAGCTAAACACAGATGCTGAAGAAATATAAGAAAATTCACTTTCGCAAACATAGTGGTAGACGGTTGGAACATGTTAGGGGAGAAGGTGGTGGAGGCCAAGACCGTCAGTAGTTTCAAAGCGTTATATGACAAAGAGTGCTGGGAAGATGGGGCACCACGAGCGTAGCTCTCATCCTGTAACTACACTTAGGTAATTACACTTAGGTAATTACCTGTTGATTGACGGTTGAGAGGCGGGACCAAAGAGCCAGAGCTCAACCCCCACAAGCACAACTAGGTGAGTACAACTAGGTGAGTACACACTCGTTCACCACCACCACCATACCTGCACACACATGTTCACCACCATCACCACCACACCTGCATACACTCTTGTTCAAATGGAATGAAATGGTCCAAGGAATGGTCCAACAAATGGCTACTAAAGTTCAACCCCAAGTAAATGTGAGGTAATGAAACTAGGTGGAGGAAATGGGAGGCCAGACACTGAATACCAAATGGGAAATGAAGTCCTTCATGAAGCGGACAGAGAGAAAGATCTAGGAGTTGATATCACGCAAAACCTGTCTCCTGAAGCCCACGTCAAAAGAAGAACATCAGCGGCATATGCAATGCTGGCTAACATCAGAACTGCCTTCATAAACCTGTGTAGGGAATCCTTCAGAACCTTGTATACTACATATGTAAGGCCAATCATGGAGTATGTGGCTCCAGCATGGAACCCCTATCTTGTCAAGCACAAGACGAAGCTGGAAAACGTTCAGAGGTATGCCACTAGGCTAGTCTCAGAACTAAGAGTCATGAGTTACGAGGAAAGGCTGCATGAACTGCACCTCTGGAAGACAGAAGAGCTCAGGGAGACATGATCACCACATAGAAAATCATCAGGGGAATTGACAGGGCAGACAAGGAGACAATTTAACACAGATGGTATATGCACAAGGAGACACAGTGGAAGCTGAGTACTCAAATAAGCCACAGAGACATTAGAAATAACTTTTTCAGTGTCAGAGTAGTTAGTATATGGAATGCACAGGAAGTGATGTGGTGGAGGCTGACTCCATACACAGTTTCAAATGTAGATATGATAGAGCCCAGTAGGCTCAGGAATCTGTACACCAGTTGATTGACGGTTGAGAGGCGGGACCAAAGAGCCAAAAGCTCAACCCCCACAAGCACAACTGGGTGAGTACAACTAGGTGAGTACACTCATTCACCATCACCACCATACCTGCACACACTCGTTCACCACAACCACCACACCTGTACACACTCGTTCACCACAACCACCACACCTGTACACACTCGTTCACCACTACCACCACAACTGCACACACCCGTTTACCACTACCACTACACCTGCACACACATAGGGGCCAGTGGCTGAGTGGACAGCATGTGGGACATGTAATCCTGTGGTCCAGGGCTCAATTCCTGGCACCGGCAAGAAACAATGGGCACAGTTTCTTTCACCCTGATGCCCCTGTTACCTAGCAGTAAATAGGTATCTGGGAGTTAGACAGCTGTTATGGGCTGCTTCCTGGGTGTGTGTGTGTAAGGGAGGATGGGAGAGAACAATACAAAAAAAATTAGTAACAGCTGATTGATTGACAGTTGAGAAGGGGGCTGAAAAAGCAGAGCTCAACTAGGTCCGCCCTGCCCTGGTGACTCTCTATTATTCCCTCATCTATCCTTACCTCAACTATGGTATTTGTGCTTGGGGTTCTACTACCCAAAATCAATTACATCCTCTAATTACTCAACACAAAGCTGCTATTAGGACAATATCCAACTCTGGCCCTAGACATCACTCGGTACCCCTACTCAAATCTCTGAATATGTTAGATATTAAGTCACTGCACATTCTCTAATGTGTATTATACATATATAAAACGCTGAACTGTAATGCCAATCCTGACCTCAAAAGCTTCATTGTAGGTTGTAACAGAACCCATGAGCACCACACCAGAAATAAAACAGTTTTGATATTCCAAGAGTACGACTTAATCAAACTAGAAATGCTCTACAAATCAAGGGACCCAAAATGTGGAACAACCTTCCCAACCATGTTAAAGACTGTACCTCTCTCAACCAGTTTAAGATAAAAACGAAGCACTACCTAATAAATTCCCTGTAACCTACCTTACCCCTCTAATGTCAACCCATGTCTGTTTTTTTTAAACAACGCTGTTTGTCAACTTAGTTGTATTTGTGCTGCTTTTTCAGCCATGTTCCCCCCTTTTTTATCTCTATTTTTTTTTGTTCTCAACACATTTTATTCTTTATACTCAATAAGTATTAAGCTTTAGTCATTAATGTTTTTCCATGCCCAAAACGCTTTGCATAATAGTGGCTTTAGGCATTGTATGTACTAGCTCTATCAATAAATCGATCAATCTTTGTAAAATCTCTTGTATGTATGTACCTTACCTAAATAAACATTTATTTATTATTTATTTATTAGGTGAATACAACTAGGTGAATACACACTCGTTCACTACTACCACCATCAAACCTGCACACACTTGTTCATCACCACCGCCACACAACCACTTAGTGGGGCACTAATCTCAGATGCACTAGTATCGTAGGTGAGACTCCAACTGGCCTGACAACTTTATTTTTGACAAGTTCCTTCAGCAGGTAGTAAAACTAATAGTAGGGTACAAGAACAAAAAATAAAAATTTGGAATCCCCCCAAACTGTCAACAGATCAGGATATCATACTGTATTGTATACTGTAGTCTGTAATATTGTGGTTCATCTCCTCTTCAATAGTATGATAAAATAGTTCCACAACCTGCCATCAAGTGCTACATAAGCCAATAACAATAAAGACTTTGGTTGCATAATACATACTTTGAAAGTTTCAAGTTGATATGAAAATATTGATATCATACAAGCCCCACTAATTAAAACACAAAATATTATCTGGTCAAAACTATAAAGTATCACAATCGAGGCTTCTACAGTTTAAACTACTGTTATGAGATTAAATAACAATATGTATTATATTAGCCTCACTGATATTAAAAGTGCATTTAACTGTGATAATACATATTGTCCCCTCCTTACTTTTAAGTCTAAAGCTAAGCTCTCTTCCAACTTTAACAACAAAAAAACTTTTACAATAGTTTCCACCTTTCCCTTATTACAAATTTTACCTTAGTATCAAGAGAAAGTCTAGGTTCCCCAACTGCAAGCCGTCGTCCAGAGCTCAGCACTTGTGGTCGTTTTGTTCCTGTGCGGATGTAAACCCATCGATACTGAAAGAATAACAAATACCAACAATCATGGGCTGCAAGTAAAAATTCAGCTATTAAATACAATGGAGAAACTTACTACAGTGTTGCAGTGCTTGAATGAATATGAAGGAAAGGTCCAATATATGTGTATTAAAACCAAGCTTTTAGTTGTAACCTTCATACTTTCTCAAGGTACTGTACTGTATAAGCAAGATTCTAGGATCTTGTTCAGAACATTGTACAAAGCACCTTGAGAAAGGATGTAGATTACATCCTTACTATAACTAAGTCTGTCGCTTTCTGTAGCTATGTCTTTAGATAAGTCTGTCTAGCAAAATGACAGGTACCTTAGCTGATCACCGCTAGAGACAGTAGCAAAGTTCATTTGGTGAAACAGCAAGGACCAACACTGTTAAAAGATGATGTTGTGGCTGGCTGTTGAGAATTGCCCGAAACGCTATGCTTACTAGTGGCTTTAGGTATTGTATGTACTAGCTCTATCTATAAATCTAACATTATGTTTGTAACTAATCCTCTATGTATGTACTTTTACCTGAATAAACATTTTGATTTGATTTGATTTGATTTGAATTGTTCTCAATGCTGTGATTCTCAAATCACAATTGGGGATCCTGGGTTTGATTGCCAATTAACCCTTAAACTGCACAAAATGTCATATGATGTGTGACATTGAACTCAGTTTTTTTTAAATTTTCTGAAACTCTTTTAAATGTTTTGTGCATAATCTACTAGGCAAATGCTCCAACTTTGTCTAAATGATACCAGTGTAACTTGAAAAACACAAAAATAAAAAATAATTATAAAATTGAGTGTTTAGCTAGTTTATATCTATGACCTCTTGTTTTTAAAGTTCCAGGTCTCAGGAAATCTTCTCTATCGATTTTATCAATTCCTGTTACTATTTTGTATGTAGTGATCATATCACCTCTTTTTCTTCTGTCTTCCAGTTTTGGCATATTTAATGCCTCTAACCTCTCTTCGTAGCTTTTGCCCTTCAGTTCTGGGAGCCACTTAGTAGCGTAGCTACTTAGAACCGTAGCCACTTAGAGTAGCTACGTCTATGTGCCTTTACTCACCATGCAAGCTTAGATGTACAGTTATGCTGAACAAAACATGTAAATACTTATATATAACGTCTGTATATAAAAGCAAAAACAGTATGGTGGGAGGAGAATGGTGGCAAGTCAGGTGAGGTGAGGGAGGGAGGGAGTGGCAGCCAGTGGCGGGCTGCCACTGGATGCCATTGCCACTGCTACTCAGCATACCAACTTAGTGGTTCGTTATGGTGAACACGAATGTAGATACTTGTAGCATCTGTATATAGTGAATAAAAGCAAAAACAGTATGGTGGGAGGAGAATGTGGGCGAGTAAGGTATTGAGGGAGGGAGTGAGTGGCTGGCTGGTGTGTGGCGGTCACTCCTCGTTACTTTTTGACTCATAATAGCACCTTAGTGGTTCGTTATGGTGAACAAAACATGCAAATACTTATATATAACCTGTGCATATAGTGTAATAACCGACAAAGTATTTGTTCACTGTTTGATGAACATAATTGAATAAAAAATATGCACACCATATTTTTGAGTACAGCGATGATTTAGTCATTTTATTATATAAATATATCACACTACACACTATTGAATAATATTACAGCAAAAAAACTATGAAAAATCAATCAGAGACATTGAAATAATTAGGTAATTATCTCTTTGTGGCAACTCCGGCCTGACAGCTGGCGAGCAACAGACCGCCTGGGACGCACGCTGAGCTAGCGCCTGTTTTTTTGCCAGACTTTCCCGCCCTATAGCGGGCAATATATGCCACTTACGATTTTTTTATTATTTTTCCCATGATCAGTGAACACAAATTAACAGGTTTAGAAGAAAAAAAAAATAATTTTTTTTTTTGGTATGTGCCTGTGAGTGACACATGCTAAATATCCAGGTGCCATGCAAGGGTTGAACAACAAAAATTTATAACTGCAAACGTTTAGAGTTTATGAAAAATCAGCTGTGCACACTAGATGTAAAAATGGTGAGAATCGGTCAGAAACTAGATTTTTGGATTTTGAAGTAAGTTGAAATTCTAGTTATAGATATAATTGAAGTTGAAGTTATCGGCAATGAATAAGGCAGTTCTGATTCATGAATATACTTGTATGTTGTAATAAGCATTGTTTGGCATTTGTACTCAATTATGCGAAAGTTGTAGGTCAATGTGTGTAGAAATTGAAGTTAAGAAAAAATAACTCCTCAAAAAAACAAAATATAAGGATAATTATAATAATTATATTGTAATGATTTAGGGAATATATTTAGGGTATACTTTATATAAGTAAAAAAAGCCCTAATATGGCCCCTAATCATCAAAACAACCCTAAAGAAACAAGGAAAATAGATTTTGAAATCTGTAAAAAAAAATCACCCCAAAAAAATTCTAAGCTCCAAGTTCTGTGAGTTGTAACTGATTCATTTGTTGACCAATTTAATTTTGGCTTCACATAGGAACAAGTATGACTTCTCCAGGATGTAAAGGTTAAAACAAATTCAAATAATAAACAAAGGAGGAAAATAAAACCTAAAAACCTAAAAAAAAAATCCCATAAAAAAAATATTTTTGGACATTGTTGAAAGTAACTGATAATAACATTGGGCAATGTGTTTATATGATACAGTATATATAACAAAATAGAGCATAATGTGTTTATATGATATATAACAAAATAGAGCATAATAACATAATTACTCAATATTATTTGTATTATTATGTATACTCACCAATGCTATTTATTAAGGCACCATAAAAGATAAAATATGTGAGAAATCTTTAAAGAATTCTGACAAAGAAAGAGAACTAGGGGTGGTTCTAGATAGAAAACTGTCACCTGAGGACCACATTAAGAACAATGTGCAAGGAGCCTATGCTACACTTTCTAACTTCAGAATTGCTTTTAAATACATGGATGGAGAAATACTAAAGAAATTGTTCACCACTTTTGTTAGACCAAAGCTGGAATATGCAGCAGTTGTATGGTGCCCATATCTTAAGAAGCACATCAACAAACTGGAAAAGGTGCAACGACATGTCACTAAGTGGCTCCCAGAACTGAAGGACAAGAGCTACGAGGAGAGGTTAGAGGCACAACCTTCAATGAAGCTTTTGAGGTCAGGATTGGCATTACAGTTCAGTGTTTTATATATGTATAATACACATGAGAGAATGTGCAGTGACTTAATGTCTAACATATTCAGAGATTTGAGTAGGGGTACCGAGTGATGTCTGGGGCTAGAGTTGGATATTGTCCTAATAGCAGCTTTGTGTTGAGTAATTAAGAGGACGTAAATGATTTTGGGTAGTAGAACCCCAAGCACAAATACCATAGTTGAGATATGGATAGATGAGGGAGTAATAGAGAGTAACCAGGGCAGGGCGGGGTACATAATATCTTATCTTAGAAAGAATGCCAACAGTTTTTGAAACTTTTTTTTATATATTTAGAATGTGTCCCTGGAAATTCAGCTCGTGGTCAATGACTACGCCAAGGCATTTGCCATCTATTTTGTTACAAATTAATGTAGATTGAGAAAGAGGAGAGGGCCAAGTATGCTGCCCTGTGGAACATCAATGTTAATATGTAGGGTGGGAGAAATGGAAATCTTCACAGAAACATACTGGAGCCTGAGTATTGGAGGGCGTGACCTCTGACTCCATAATGATGTAATTTAAGAAGAAGGTTTTAGTGGTTGACAGTGTCAAAAGCCTTACATAGGTCAACAAATAACCCAACAGGGAACTCATTTTTATCAAGAGCTGCATGTATCAAGTTAAGCATACTAATCAGTGCATCATTAGTGCTTTTTTTTGGTCTGAAGCCATATTGGCAAAGAGCTAAGTATATTGTGTTTGGTTAGATAAGAGTAAAGCTGCTTGTAGATTAGCTTTTCAAATATTTTTTACAAGGTTGGCTGAATTTATATAGGTCTGCTATAGATATAGTCTATAGATATCTGTTGTCTAAAGATATAGACTGCTTCCAACTACATGGGGGTGTCTATGGGTCATTGCTCCTCGTGCCTCTCTGAGGGGTCGTGGTCCCCTTGTAGAGGGGACCATGTTGCTGGAGTTCTAGGCTTAGAACTCCATCAACTGACTGTTGCCACGGTCGCTTATATACATATCAGCCCAGTATAGCACCGGGGAGCCTCCGGGTCTCACCCAGAAAGTGGTATTTCATTACATTCAATGCTGTTTTTTTTATGTTCCAACATAAATTGTGAAATAACTTTATAAAATAGATTTAAGACCAACAAAAAATTATTGATATAATAGGTAACATTGTTATATATGCAAACTTACCGAACGTAAGTGACTTGGCTGAGCATAGCAGGTAAGTGTAAGATTGCCTCCTGCCATTACCTCCATTCGCTTAATATCATCACGCTCTCTCTCTGAATTGCACTCTGAAACACACAAAAATACAAGTCACCCACAGAATATGCATACAAACAACAGAAGAGAAAAAGGTAGGTAGGTAGCTATGAGGAGAATGAGTGAAGTCAATAAGACTTTATCCTTTCCAAGACCACTTGGAAGGAATAAAGTATGGCTGGCTCTGTTTGTCCACACTATGTCCCACGATTTGTGGGATTTCGTGTCATCTCTGTAACGGTTCTATTGTTACGTAAAGTATGGTGACAATAAACACAAACACTAAGAGAATATATATATTTGGTCGAGTATACAGAAGTCTGCAGGTGATACTTTGGCGAGCAATGGTGTGAGTTGAGTGCACTGAGAGTCGGTACAGTATCTCGCAAGTGTCTGTTCTAGACCACACCTGAAAGTAGACTAGTTATTATTCGCCACTCTGCTGCTTATATGCTCGGGCAACACCTCACTGTTCTCCAAAGGTTGACAGGAATAGTATGTGGAAGTTGGGAAAGTTTTGAGTTCCATAATTAGTACCAAGAAGAGCTTTGCTTCTCTCATCTCTCATTAGGCTAATGTGTTTGGAGCGAGTATATTATTGGGATAATCTACTCCCTACAGAACTCCCCCTCCCAGGGGATGAAAGGAAAAACACTTGATCAATGAACCTAGCTGGTCGGTGAATTGTATGCCCTGCTCTCATTGTATAACCCTCAAAGTTAACTTCTTCCTCTTTGCTGATGTCATCTAACTGGGGTCATAGGGTGGGAGGTCGCACAGGATTGTCCATCGTCATAGGATCAGGTGGTGGTGCAGCTGGTAACTGGGGTTGTAGGATGGGAGGTCGTACAGGATCGTCCGTTGTCATAGGTGGTGGTGCTGCTGGTAACTGTGGTCGAAAAGTGAATGGCGTAGTCGGCAGATGTGTCTGTGGAGGGATGTCTGGGGCAGCATCACAGTGTGCTGGTTTAAGGCGATCGATGGAGATGTTTATCCGCTGTCCTCGGTGTTCAATGGTGAAGAACTTCTGTGTTTGAGAAACCACTTTAAATGGTCCTTCGTAAGGTGACTGTAGAGGGCGTCGAACAGCGTCGATTCTTACAAACACGTGTTCAGTTGTGTGGAGCTCATGAGGCACATATGTAGCACGAGTTGTCGGTTGGCGTGGTGGTATAGGCCGAATGCTTGTCATGGCCGCCCATAATTTCTGGACAAAAGTGGGGTCTGGGGGTGTGATGAGTGGCGTTAGGGTTAAGAATTCGCCCGAAAGCTGCAGGCTAGATCCGTATACTAAGTCTGCTACCAAGAATCCACTGCCCTCCTTCGTGGCGGAACAAATGCCAAGCAAGACTAATGGAAGGTTGTCGATCCAATCATCAGGGCGTGCTTGAGCTCTTAGGGCAGCTTTTAGTTGTCCATGAAAGCATTCTACCATTCCGTTCGACTCAGGGTGGTATGCTGTGGTTCGGTTGTGTGTGGTGCCAAGGAATTCCATAAGTTCCTTCCATAGATATGATTCGAACTGTCGTCCTTGGTTGGTGATGATGACAGAGGGGCTGCCAAAACTGGTGACCCATCCAGAGAGGAAAGCCTGGACCACTGACTCAGCTGATATGTTGATTAATGGGATTGCTTCCGGCCATCTGGAGAATCGATCAATGCAGGTGAGTAGATAAGAATATCCTCTTGCCAACGGTAACGGTCCAATGATGTTTACATGCACCACCTCGAAACGGTCAGAAGGTAACGGGAACTGTTGAAGAGGGCTCTTTGTGTGTTGATGTGTTTTCGCTCGCTGGCACTGGCGACACGAGCGAGTCCAAAGTCAAACATCGGCATTGATTCCTGGCCATACGACACACTCTGTTACTAGTTTCTGGGAAGCACGTACTCCTGGGTGTGCTTGGGAGTGAAATACTGAGAACGTTTTCCAGCGAAACTGGGCAGGAATGCAGGGCCTAAGTGCTCCCGTCCGTGAGGTGTCACAGATTATACTACCACCATCTTCCATGGGAATCTCGATGAACCAGAGAGCTGTGTCAGATGTTCGTAATGGCTGCAGATCAGGGTCTTCCCGTTGTGCCTTGCTGATTACACAATAGTCCACCTGAGCTACGTTTTTCACGACGTGGTTTATGGTGGGTCGAGACAGTGCATCGACTATGATATTGTTAGTTCCTTTGACATGGTGGATATCTGAGGTAAATTGGGAGATAAATCCCAGGTGGTTGGCTACTTGAGGAGAATGAGCATCACCCTTGGCCGCCAGTGCATACGTGAGGGGGTTTGTGGTCTGTGAGGATGTGAAAATTCCGCCCCTCGAGGAAGTGCTGGAAATGTTGTATGGCTGCGTAGAGGGCGAGCAGTTCCCTATCAAAAGTACTGTACATCTCTTCAGCGGGAGACAGGCGTGCTGAAAAGAATGCAATTGGGTGCCATTCTCCTTCAATGAGCTGTTGTAGTACAGCACCAATAGCTGTGTTTGAAGCGTCGGTAGAGAGATTGGTGGGAGTGTCAGACACTGGGTGTGTGAGTAAGGTGAATTCCGCCAGCTTGTGTTTTATGTCGGTGAATGCTGTCTCTGCCTGAGGAGTCCACTCCAACGGAAAACGGGACGTATGTTTCTGACCACGTAAGAGGTCGTATAAGTGTCACAAGATGTCCGAACAATGTGGGATGAATCAATGATAAAAATTCACCACACCAAGAAATTCTTGCAACTTCTTTGGAGTGGATGGGCACGGGAATTCCTTGAGTGCCTCGATTTTCTTCTCTAGTGGTTAGACCCATGCTGCTGACACATGGTGTCTCAAGAAATCCAGCTCTGGAACATGGAAAATACACTTCTCGGAGTTGAGCTGCAAGCCGAAGTTGCACAGACGGGTGAGAAGGAGTCGGAGGTAAACAGATCAGATGTTCTGTTGGTGATGTACTGGCCACCAGCAGATCATCAATGTAGGCGTAGCAAAAAGGAAGGTCCTTAACTACTGGGTCGATGAAGCGTTGGAATGTCTGGGCTGCATTCTGTAGACCAAAAGGCATCCAGACGAATTCAAACAGTCCAAAAGGTGTTGTGATCGCTGTTTCCGGAATGTCTGCCAGTTCCACAGGGATCTGGTGTCCGAATGTCCGAACAATTCTGGTGACCTCTGTGAGCCTGAAAACCCTACTGCTGCCAGCTTCCTCAACTGTATGAATTCCTGCTTCCTCATACCCTTAATCACTAGACCTACTAGAATCACTGATAGTACTGCCATGGCTCTTGATCACATCTGGACCAACATAACCTCTCCACATACTTCAAGGATAATCATCGATAGCATTACAGACCATTACCCCACATTTCTCCTAACTAACATTAACAAACCACCTCCAGAGACAAGGGAGATCAGCTTTAGGCTGCACAGTGAAACTGCCATAGGCAATTTGATAGCTGCTGCTGCTAATGTCAACTGGGAGTCCGAATTAGGTAACATAGGGGACATCAACCTAGCAGTGCAATATTTTCTTCAAAAAACTCTCAGCCTTTATAACACCCACTGTCCTATTTATTTATTTATTTATTTATTTATTTATGCATATACAAGAATGTACATAAGGAATGTGAGGATACAAATATGGTAATTACAGTCTTGTAAAGCCACTAGCACGCGCAGCGTTTCGGGCAGGTCCTTAATCTAAGAAAATTTTAAGGAGGTAAATACTTGCAAAATTTATAGACAAAAACATGATAACAGTTACATGAAATGAAAAAAAGAAGATGAGAGAAAATTGTAGGTACAGTATATTAAAGCACATAGGTAGCTAAGATTGATTGCAATGACAGCTTGAATGGTAGTTGACAAAGACCTATGCTAACAAAATAAGTCAAAACTAAAAGGCTAAGCAATTCTTGGCTTACAAAGGGAATACTTAAATCCATTAATAAAAAACATGACCTTGAGAAGAAGTATAGGTTAGGAATCATCTCCAAAGAATTTTCAAAGAATTACTTGTCATTGCTATCTAAAATAATTAGAAGAGCCAAAACTAAATACTACGAATCATGTGTGCTTCGACGAGATTTCCAGAGGCGATCCCAGTGCAGGAGGTGACATCGAGATGCGTCATGGGACACCTTCAGCGGTTCTTTGCTTGGGTAGGTGTGCCCAAGGAAATCCAGTCTGACTGCGGGAGTATTTTCCAGTCAAAATGGTTTAGGCAGGCTGTTGCAAGCTGGGGAATAGCCCAACTACGATCATCACCTTATAGACCGCAATCGCAGGGAGCGATTGAGAGGTTTTACTCCACTCTGAAGACCATCTTAAGAGTGTATTGCGCAGAACAGGGAGCAGAATGGGATGAGGCTGTCTATCCAGCCCTGTTTGCAATCAGAGATGCTATAGTTGAGTCTCTGGGATTCTCTCCATTCCAACTAGTGTTTGGGCACAAAGTAAGGAGCCCGTTATTGATGCTGAAGGAGCAGTTGACGGCGGAGAAGACGTTAGGGACAGTGGAAGAGTATGTGCAGAGATTCCATAAACGATTGAAAACGGCGAAGGAATTGGCTGCTGATCACCTGAAGATAGCGCAAGAAAAGATGTCGATCTGGTACGACAAGAAGGCTGTCCCAAGGGAGTACGAGGCAGGAGCCAGAGTGATGATGTTGCTACCTGGGAGAGGTAGAGTGACGGAATCACGCTTTGGTGGTCCATACTCGGTTATTCGGCGTGTGGGTCCTGTAAGTTATGAGATCAGCAAGCCGAATCACCCCCGCAAGACACAGGTATGTCATATCAACCGTTTGAAGCTATACTTCCCAGAGGAGCAAGAGAGTGCGAGAGTGAAGGGAGTAACACAATCGCAAGAAGGGAAATTGGTTCTGTGTATGAAGATGAGCCAAGTGTTGCCAGCAGAGGAAGGAAAGTGGGCCCGTGCTGATGGTACGCGCCTGTCAAATACAAAAAGTTTGATACATCTAGAAGAGAGCTAGGCTGCATCATCTGGATAAAGGGAAAAGGAGAGATCTAGTGACCCTGATAAGAAAGAACAAGTCACTTTTTACAGATGTGCCCCGACGGCACAAGAGTGTGGTGCACGAGGTGGACATGTGCGGAGGAAAGCCAATCAAGCAGAGTGCTTATCGGGTGAGTCCTGAGAAGAGGAAGATTATGCGACAGGAGGTGAAATATCTGCTAGCGAATGATCTTGCTGAGCCCAGCAACGGTGAGTGGAGCTCGCCCTGTGTGCTGGTCAAGAAGAGTGATGGATCATATCGTTTTTGCACTGACTATCGCAAAGTGAATTCCATAACCGTGTCGGATTCTCACTCGATGCCCCGAATAAGTGATTGCGTCGACCAACTGGGAAATGCAAGGCTTGTCACCAAGGTCGATCTGCTGAAAGGATATTATCAAATCCCTTTGTCTCCGAATGCGAGAAAGATCTCAGCATTTGCTACTCCAGATGGGTTGTACCAATACAAAGTGCTTTCGTTTGGTATGAAGAACAGCGGAAGTTGTTTTCAGAGGATGATGAACGAAGTGCTTAGAGGGATGGAAGGCTGCACCATGTACATAGACGATAGAGTGGTGTACGCCGATAGCTGGAAATAACACATGAATCGACTGACGGAGTTGTTCCAACGGTTGGAAGAAGCGAACCTGACAGTTAATCTGGCCAAGAGCGAGTTCAGGAAGGCCCGATTAGAATACTTAGGTTTCGTCGTGGGCCAAGGGGAAGTGACTCCAGTAGACCAGAAAGTGCTGGCAATCAAAGAATATCCGAATCCCAGGACGAGAAAAGAATTGTTACGATATCTGGGGATGATTGGATACTATAGAGGATTTTGCAAGAATTTCTCTACAGTGGCACACCCTCTTGACTGAATTGCTATCTAAGAACGTTAGATGGAAGTGGGGGGGTCCTTCGAGAAGACTAAGAAGTTGTTAACCGAAGCGCCAGTGCTGGTTTTGCCTGACTTTGAGTCAGACTTTATCTTGTATGTCGACGCTAGCGATGTGAGGATTGGAGCCATGTTAGCTCAAGAGAAGGATGGAGTCCATCGTCCAGTGGCATTCTATTCGAAGAAATTCGAAAAGTACCAGAGGGCTTATAGTACAGTGGAGAAGGAAGCCTTAGCCCTGATCCTGGCACTGAAGCATTTCGACATCTATGTGGGTGGAGGTACTAGACCGGTGCGAGTGTTCACCGATCATAACCCCTTGACGTTCGTGCACAGGATGAAGAACTCGAACCAGAGGCTGACAAGATGGGCCTTACTGTTACAAGAGTACTGGCTGGAAATCAGGCACATTAAAGGAAGGGAGAATGTGGTAGCAGATGCCCTCTCCCGGATTTACTAACCGATATGACTCTTATTTTAAGGGGAGGGGTATGTTACGGTGCCCTGTATTATTTCTTCTGTTTGCCTACTTTAAGAGTCATATCAGCTTTCTCTACTGATTCTCTGAGATACAGGGAGTCTGTTGGTATATGCGGCGACCAGATTGTCGCCAGATAAGGGAGAAATTTACATTATAAGTTTGTAGGTAAGGGGAAAAGAGGCGCCCAGATACAAATGAAGTAGTACCCCTACCTGCAGAGTCGCCATTTTGTAGAAAACGCTATCCGAGTGCGGATTGGGTGGCTTAGGTCACGGGCAACCAATCAGAGCCCGCCGTGACGTCACTGAGTGCCCCAGGTCAGCGCCAACGGCAGAGTTGACGTGACTGTGGAGGTGAGAGGACGCGCCTCGGTCAACTCTCGAGGCTTTGAGGCTCTACAAGCCTTATTCAGTGGATTAAACTAGCCATCGCATCCCACCATTGTTATTGGAGACCCTGTGCTTCCGGGAAGCAAGAAGAAGCCAAGTTAATTGAGCCAGAGAAGTGCCAAAACTTGAATAATCGGCCGGCGATGATGCTGGACGGCGCCGCCTGAGCTGAGGGTCTGGAAGGTGTGGCGAGCAGGCCTAGTTGTGACTGAGTCACGTTCGCTGAGGACTTTGGAGGGACGACACCGTTCCTAGGGCAAGGAGCAACACCTTGTGGGAGGGACGAGAGAGTGCATGCAGTGATGTGCTCAGCGCCCAATGATGAACCAGGATTGGGATATCTAAAACTCTGTGAATGGTTTGGCAATGACGCGAAGGCTTCACGACACCTGAGGACTTGTGGAACGTTCCTAGATCCTCAGAAACCGACTCAGGAAGCGTGGGAACCTCACACCATCGAGGGACAGGCGTCGTGAGCCAGGAATGTAAAGGTAGATCAATTTCCCTCCCATTACCCCTTGTTTGATTAGGCTAGATAGGCCATTATGTTCATATATGTGTGTTATAGCATAATGTTGATACACCAGTAGGAAGAGGTGCCGACGTGGACGAAGAGGCCCTTCTGTGAGGGAGTGTGTGGCCCTCCTTTTAATCTGTCCAGTTGGTGGAGTTGTTGGAGGTCGCGAAAGAAGAGTTGCTGACGATCTCCAGATTTACTATTCTCATTTTTCCATTCCCGTGTTGTTTGTAAATGTATGTGTGATCATGTAGTTTATGTCAGTAAATTCACACATTTTATCATTGTGTTTAAGTGTGCCTCCATAATAATCTCTATGAGCATACACGATCGAGGGTTATCATAGTACCACCTAGTGAACACCACGTTTTCTACAGAAGGTCTTATTGCCTAAAGAGTGGTAAAGCAGCATAGACTTATATAAAAGCGCACCCTAGGCCATATCCGACCAGTATCACGGCCGAAAGAGTAGCAACACTGCGGCAACAAGCAGTATAGAATACATCCACTGAACTGCATTGTTGGGGTGCAGGTATCTCAACCCAGCTGGCGACCTTGTTAAAGGAAGATAGAGAAGGCAGGCGGGAAAGAAATTCCTGCAACTTTTTTGTCTGGCAGGCAAGACTCAGGGAAATTTATTGTTAAAAGGTAAGCCTGGGTCTTCCTTCACTTCTCCATGGGTCTAGGCTGGAATTGCTAACACCAGTTTCCCCGTGGTTGACTGAAGGGCTCCCAGGGTGAATCAGTGGCACCCCACAGTGATGGGAGCAAAGACTTGCGGTGGTGGGCATTGCTGGTCCTCGACTCCTGTGGGACCAATGAGACTCCGGTGAATCCCGGGAGCCGGAGGGGCTGAGTATTCTTCCTGAGTGAGTATTCCAAGCAATTGACATGTAGCGGTGGTGGTAGCCCCAGTACGGGGGTACACTCACCTCCTTCTGTACTGCAAAAAAACTATCAACATCAATATGGAACAGCCTACCTGACAACCTACACTCACCAAAAACAGTCATCTTCTCCTCCAGCTACTGTGCGTGAGATTTTAAACTCACTCACTCTCACTCTCACGGATCTATGGGTGGGGTACTCACCTAATTGTACTCCCCTAATTGTGCTTGTGGGGGTTGAGCTCTGGCTCTTTGGTCCCGCCTCTCAACCGTCAATCAACTGATGTACAGATTCCTGAGCCTACTGGGTTCTGTCATATCTACATTTGAAACTGTGTATGGAGTCAGCCTCCACCACATCACTTCCTAGTGCATTCCATTTACTAATTACTCTGACACGGAAAAAGTTCTTTCTAATGTCTCTGTGGCTCATTTGGGTACTCAGCTTCCACCTGTGTCCCCTTGTGCGTGTGCCACTCGTGTTAAATAATCCATCCTTGTCCACCCTGTCAATTCCCCTGAGAATTTTGTATGTGCTGATCATGTTTTCCCTAGCTCTTCTGTCTTCCAGCGACGTGACTAGATACGGGCTCCATGCTGGGGCTACATACTCCAGGATTGGCCTTACATATGTGGTATACAAGGTTCTGAAGGATTCCTTACACAGGTTTCTGGAGCCTTTGAGTGTAACCTTGGATTGTCAATGAGCAATCTGAGAGCAGTAGTATACCGAGAACTTCAACAAGATCTTGTAGATCTGAGGCAAAGTGAAATTGACACCAGTAATTCCATCTATCATCATACTATCATGCAAGAGGAGCCACACATCTATGGATCATCCAATAAAATCAGCAGACTTCTAGATGTTACTACTGCTCGGCTTAGACTCGGTTACAAGTATCTCTGGGAATTCTCATTATCTGCTGATGTAGACCTGACCAAATGTAAACTGTGTTAACAAAATTATTCGCACACCCTCCGTCACTATGTGATGGAGTGCGAAAAGATACGTGAATTTAGAGACAATTCTATAACCAACGTTCCAGCGATGTGTAAATATTTCATTCAAAATGATCTGCTACCAGAAATTTTAGCCAAATATCCCCAGTTTGCTAACTGTAGGTAGTAACTGAGTGACTGTAACCTATCCACCGCTGCCCACTGGATGGGGGGCGGTGTGCAGGACAAACATATAAATTGTGACACTAGCTCTCCACATATGTCAGTTGCTTAATTTAGAACCTGTACTTGAGGTTCTAAATTATCTCGAACCCATTGTTGATGTGACGACTTATATTGAATTTTGTAACTAGCTCATCAAGATTGTAACTTGCTTAGCTAAATGAATTGTGGGGTTCAGTCCCTGAGCCCATTATGTGCCTCTGTAACCCTTTCCACTACCGCCCCAAGATGGGTATGGGGTGCATAATAAATGAACTAAACTAAACTAACTAACAGGTTTCTGAAAGCAGTTCTGATGTTAGCCAGCCTCGCATAGGTCGCTGATGTTATTCTATTGATGTGGGCTTCGGGAGACAGGTTTGGCGTGATATCAACTCCCAGATCTTTCTCTCTGCCAGTTTCGTGAAGGACTTCATTTCCCATTCGGTATCCAGTGACTGGCCTCCTAGTTTCATTACCTTACATTTACTTGGGTTGAACTTTAGTAGCCATTTGCCGGACCATTCCTTCTGTTTGTCTAGGTCATCTTGTAGCCTCATATTATCCTCCTCATAATTTTTGCATCATCAGCAAACATCGAGACAAACGAGTCAATTCCTTCTAGGAGATCATTTACGTATATCAGAAACAGTATAGGTCCATGGACTGATCCCTGTGGGACTCCATTGGTGACTCCCCGCCAATCCGAGACCTCACCCATCATGGTGACTTGCTGTGTCCTGTTGCTTTGGTACTCTCTCATCCAGTGGAGTACCTTCCCTTGCACTCCTGCCTGCATCTCCAGTTTGTGCACGAGTCTCTTATGTGGTACTGTGTCAAAAGCTTTCTGGCAGTCCAGAAAAATGCAGTCTGCCGAGCCCTCTCTCTCTTGCCTGATTTTTGTTGCCTGGTCATAGAACTCCATTAATCCTGTTAGGCATGATTTGTCATCTCTGAACCCATGCTGATGTTGTGTTACAAAGTTCATCCACTATAGATGTTCCACTAGCTTTTTTCGCACAATTTTTTTCATCATCTTGCATGGAATGCAAGTTAGGGACACTGGCCTGTAGTTCAGTGCCTCCTGCCTATCACCCTTCTTGTATATTGGGACTACATTGGCCGTCTTCCAAATTGTTGGCAGTTCACCTGTTACCAGTGACTTGTTGTACACCATGGAGAGTGGCAGGCACAGAGCTTCTGCTCCTTCCTTTAGAATCCATGGTGAGATTCCATCTGGGCCTATACCCTTTGTCACATCCAAATCTACCAGATGCTTCCTCACTTCAAAAACTGTGGGCATTCTTTCTAAGATCAGATATTATGTACCACGCCCTGCCCTGGTGACTCTCTATTACTCCCTTATCTATCCATATCTCAACTATGGTATTTGTGCTTGGGGCTCTACTACCCAAAATCACTTACGTCCTCTAATTACTCAACACAAAGCTGCTATTAGGACAATATCCAACTCTGGCCCCAGACATCACTCGGTACCCCTACTCAAATCTCTGAATATGTTAGACATTAAGTCACTGCACATTCACTCATGTGTATTATACATATACAAAACGCTAAATTGTAATGCCAATCCTGATCTCAAAAGCTTCATAGAAGGTTGTAACAGAACCCATGAGCACCACACCAGAAATAAATACAGTTTTGATATTCCTAGAGTACGACTTAATCAAACCAGAAATGCTCTACAAATCAAGGGGCCCAGGATGTGGAATGACCTTCCCAACCATGTTAAAGACAGTACCTCTCTCAACCAGTTTAAGTTAAAAACGAAGCTATACCTAATAAATTCCATGTAACCTACCTTACCCTTCTATTGTCAACCCATGTATGTTTTTTTTTTTTTTTGTTTTACAAATCAACGCTGTTTTAATGTAATTTTCTGTAATAATTTATAATTGTATTTGTGCTGTTTTTTCAACAATGTTCCCCCCCTCTTTTACCTCTATTTTTATTTGTATTCAACGCATTTTTTTCTTTTTACCCATTAGTTTTAAGCTTTAGTCAGTAGTGTTTTTTCCTGCCCGAAACGCTTTGCGTAATAGTGGCTTTAGGCATTGTATGTACTAGCTCTATCTATAAAGCCAACAAACTTTGTAAAATCTCTTTATGTATGTACCTTTGCCTAAATAAAAATTATTATTATTATTATTATTATTATTACTTTCCCACTGGTAATCACAAACTCCTCTAGTGGTGTCTGGGTTGATGTTCCCTCCCTTATCTCTGGGACTTCTCGTTTCTCTGGGGTGAAGACTTCCTTGAATTTCTTATTGAGTTCCTTGCACACTTCCTTGTCGTTTGTAGTGAATCTTTCTGCCCCTATCCTCAGTTTAATTACCTGTTCCTTCACTATTGTTTTCCTCCTGAAGTGGCTATGCAGCAGTTTGGATTGAGTGTTTGCCTTGCTCGCAATGTCATTTTCATATTGCCTCTCTACCTCTCTTCTCACCCTGACGTATTCATTCCTGGCGCTCTGGTATTTTTCTCTGCTCTCTAGTGTTCTGTTATTTTTATAGTTTCTCCATGCCCTTTTACTTAGCTGCTTTGCTAGCTTGCAACTCTGATTAAACCATGGGTTTCTCATCTCCATTTCATTTTCTTTCATTTTAGACTGTGACCAACTTGTCTGCTGCCTCCTTGAGCTCTGTTTCCCAAGCTACTTCAGTTAGGAATTTTCTCATCTCCTCATAGTTTCCCTTCCGGAATGCTGGGCTCTTGCTTTCTGGTCCCTTCCTTGAGTACATTAACCCTTCTTCGACCAGATATTCAAACAACAGTATACTTTTTTTTTTTTGAGATATATACAGGAGTTGTTACATTCTTGTACAGCCACTAGTACGCGTAGCGTTTCGGGCAAGTCCTTAATCCTATGGTCCCTGGAATACGATCCCCTGCCGCGAAGAATCGTTTTTTCATCCAAGTACACATTTTACTGTTGCGTTAAACAGAGGCTACAGTTAAGGAATTGCGCCCAGTAAATCCTCCCCGGCCAGGATACGAACCCATGACATAGCGCTCGCGGAACGCCAGGCGAGTGTCTTACCACTACACCACGGAGACTGCAAATACTGTGATCACTTATACCCACGGGGGCTTCAAGACCGATTTCTCTAATGTCTGAATCGTTTAGAGTGAATACTAGGTCGAGTCTTGCTGGTTCATCATTGCCTCTCATTCTCGTGGGACCCTTGACATGCAGACTTAAAAAATTTCTAGTCGTCACCTCCAGCAGTTTCGCTCTCCATGTTTCCTCACCTCCATGTGGTTCCGTTTTCCCAGTCTATCCTTCCATGTTTAAAGTTCCTCATTATTAGCAGATGGGATCGATTTCTACAGGCAGCAGTGGCTTTTCTCTCAATGATAATGTTAACTGCCATGTTGTTTCTGTCATACTCTTGCCTGGGTCTTCTTTCATTTGGTGGTGGGTTGTATGTCAACCACCATATCATTGGGTTTGTCACCAAACTCTGCAGGTCTCAATACTATAGACTTTTGCACAGAACAACTAGTCTATCCAATGCAAGTGAGGCTGTTGGCGTTGGTGGAGGTATGGGGGGGGGAGGGTGGAGTGATGGTTGGTGGTATGGGGTGAGGAGGGGGTGGGGTGGGGTGTGGGTGAGGATATGATCATTCCCAATACTTCGCTCATCTCAGTACACCTCAAACCACCACCTAATTTAATTTCTTTCTTTATTATGCACTCCATACCCATCCCGTGGGCGGTGGTGTAAAGGGTTACAGAGGCACATAATCGGTTCAGGAACTGAACCCTCTAGTTCGTTTAGCTAAGTAAATAACAATCTTCTGACGCCTAAGACGGGTGTAATGGCAAAGCTCATGGGTTTGATCTAAAATTACATACATTCAGTCAATAGTGGAAACACATACCCCTTACGTGCAAGTCTCCTAGTGCTGCTCCTGCTCCAGGTGAGTACAACTAGGTGAGCACATTGCATAGGGACACGTGCCAGACATCCTGTTTCCCGCGCCTCCCTAACCTAACCTTCCACATACTGCACCCGGTCTCCTAGGTCTGGTGATGTTATGTGCTGCAACCATGCTTAACTCTAAACCCTCCAATGCTTAACACTATCTATAAGCATACATAACTGTATAACTCTATGCCCTCAATACATACACTTTCAACTATCACCTACACTTACACCTTATCATGTCGCACCTGGTCGTATGCCCCGTTCTCACTACACTACTCACTAACTCCTCAAACATGCTAAACATATTCTCACTTCACAAATTCTCTTGTGTCAACTACATTTACAAAACCCTGTTCTTAAATGCAAATCCTGCTCTGAAACTCTCCCTGGACAGATGTAATAGGCCCCATTATCACCACAGCAGAAATAAATATCTCTTTGATATCCCCGGGTCAAACTTAATCTGTGTAAACACTCTATGCAAATAAAGGGACCCAGTCTATGGAACTCTCTCCCTAGTGAATTGAAAAGCTGTCCAACTTTTGCTTCATTCAAAAACAAAACTAAAAAATACCTAATTTCATCTTCATAATTTTTTTAACTTTTGCTTTAAAATTGCACTGTATCTATTGCTACCCAATCTCCCAATCCTTATGTACCCAATCGGAACATCTTTACCATTGTGATCATTGCTGTCTTCTTGTATGTGCTATCAATCTGCTGTATAGTGTCTATTAATCTTGTTTAAATTACCAATCAAGCTGTCAATGTAATCAATCAGAGCTTTAATATACCAATGTGCTTTAATATACTTACTAATCTCTCTCATCTCATTTTTTTCTTACAATGTATCTGTTATCATTTTATTAATTCTGCTAGAATTTACCTACTTAAAATTATCTGTTAGATTAAGGACCTGCCCGAAACTCTGCGCGTACTAGTGGCTTTATAAGATTGTAAATACTATGCTATGTATCCTCTCAAACCCAATGTACCTTCTTGTATATAAATAAATAAATAAACTACGACACTGTGGTGGAGGGGACGACACTGTGGTGGAGAGGACGGCACTGTGGTGGAGGGGACGACACTGTGGTGGAGAGGACGGCACTGTGGTGGAGGGGACGGCACTGTGGTGGAGGGGACGGCACTGTGGTGGAGGGGACGACACTGTGGTGGAGAGGACGGCACTGTGGTGGAGGGGACGACACTGTGGTGGAGAGGACGGCACTGTGGTGGAGGGGACGGCACTGTGGTGGAGGGGACGACACTGTGGTGGAGAGGACGGCACTGTGGTGGAGGGGACGGCACTGTGGTGGAGGGGACGACACTGTGGTGGAGAGGACGGCACTGTGGTGGAGGGGACGACACTGTGGTGGAGAGGACGGCACTGTGGTGGAGGGGACGGCACTGTGGTGGAGGGGACGACACTGTGGTGGAGAGGACGGCACTGTGGTGGAGGGGACGGCACTGTGGTGGAGGGGACGACACTGTGGTGGAGAGGACGGCACTGTGGTGGAGGGGACGACACTGTGGTGGAGAGGACGGCACTGTGGTGGAGGGGACGACACTGTGGTGGAGGGGACGGCACTGTGGTGGAGGGGACGGCACTGTGGTGGAGGGGACGACACTGTGGTGGAGGGGACGACACTGTGGTGGAGGGGACGACACTGTGGTGGAGGGGACGGCACTGTGGTGGAGGGGACGACACTGTGGTGGAGGGGACGGCACTGTGGTGGAGGGGATGGCACTGTGGTGGAGAGGACGGCACTGTGGTGGAGGGGACGACACTGTGGTGGAGAGGACGGCACAGTGGTGGAGGGGACGACACTGTGGTGGAGGGGACGGCACTGTGGTGGAGGGGACGGCACTGTGGTGGAGGGGACGACACTGTGGTGGAGGGGACGACACTGTGGTGGAGGGGACGACACTGTGGTGGAGGGGACGACACTGTGGTGGAGGGGACGGCACTGTGGTGGAGGGGACGGCACTGTGGTGGAGGGGACGACACTGTGGTGGAGAGGACGGCACTGTGGTGGAGGGGACGACACTGTGGTGGAGAGGACGGCACTGTGGTGGAGGGGACGACACTGTGGTGGAGGGGACGACACTGTGGTGGAGGGGACGGCACTGTGGTGGAGGGGACGGCACTGTGGTGGAGGGGACGACACTGTGGTGGAGGGGACGACACTGTGGTGGAGGGGACGACACTGTGGTGGAGGGGACGACACTGTGGTGGAGGGGACGACACTGTGGTGGAGGGGACGACACTGTGGTGGAGGGGACGGCACTGTGGTGGAGGGGACGGCACTGTGGTGGAGGGGACAACACTGTGGTGGAGGGGACGACACTGTGGTGGAGGGGACGACACTGTGGTGGAGGGGACGACACTGTGGTGGAGGGGACGACACTGTGGTGGAGGGGACGACACTGTGGTGGAGGGGACGGCACTGTGGTGGAGGGGACGACACTGTGGTGGAGGGGACGGCACTGTGGTGGAGGGGACGGCACTGTGGTGGAGGGGACGACACTGTGGTGGAGGGGACGGCACTGTGGTGGAGGGGACGACACTGTGGTGGAGGGGACGACACTGTGGTGGAGGGGACGACACTGTGGTGGAGGGGACGACACTGTGGTGGAGGGGACGGCACTGTGGTGGAGGGGACGGCACTGTGGTGGAGGGGACGACACTGTGGTGGAGGGGACAACACTGTGGTGGAGGGGACGACACTGTGGTGGAGGGGACGACACTGTGGTGGAGGGGACGACACTGTGGTGGAGGGGACGGCACTGTGGTGGAGGGGACGACACTGTGGTGGAGGGGACGGCACTGTGGTGGAGGGGACGGCACTGTGGTGGAGGGGACGACACTGTGGTGGAGGGGACGGCACTGTGGTGGAGGGGACGACACTGTGGTGGAGGGGACGGCACTGTGGTGGAGGGGACGACACTGTGGTGGAGGGGACGGCACTGTGGTGGAGGGGACGGCACTGTGGTGGAGGGGACGGCACTGTGGTGGAGGGCAGGTGGTCACAGGGCTGCCAATCATTCTGTCATACACATCACTGAGCCATAATGGCCTCCTTCCTCCCTTCTCATCTCCGCCGACAACTCTCACCCTCTCACCATTATGAGACCCAAACACCCATTGATTGTATAAATCCAACAAATAATTATAAACAATTGCACTCAGTAGCCGCTACAACACCCAATATTAAAAACAAATAAACACATTCGATACGGCATTGAGCCCTAAACAAATAGGCCTATACGATTTCCTTAACGTGTTCATCCAAAATGAAGGAACAAAAATTAAATGTTTTTGTTCTTACTTGTGATAAGGAGCATTAGGAGGAGGAGAAGGAGGAGGTATAGAGTATATCCTTGAGAGCCCCACACGGGGCGGGGTAAGGTGGGTGCGCGGACCATGGCCACTTCTCACACCAGCTCCAGCGGCACTACTGACCTCTCCAGGCCACCAGCCGTGGCCCTCACGCTCCTCCTTGTCTCACCCCAGCCCTCCCTCCTCTCCCTCGCCTTCCTCTCCCTCGCCTTCCTCTCCTTCATCCTCCTCTCTCTGTCCCTCACCCTTCTCTCTCTCTCCCTCACCCTGCTCTCCCTCAACACACACTATCACACTCATGCTAAATTCCTAAACGTCAACCAATACTTTGGTGTTATTGTACATTAATTACCGAACCTGCACCTCTGCTGTTATCTGGCTTGTAAACATTTAATAAGCAATTGTATTCCTTCTGTTTATGCTGTCAAATTATGTTGACATTTTTGTTGTTCCAACCGTAACGGACGATTATGTTACGTTGTTGGGTAGGTCAGATACACAGTATTGTGTGGGTTTTCATATTTATTTAGCAGTCTTGGATACATCAGTGTCGTAGACGTTAAGATGGAGCTTGGAGCAGAGCAGAGAGCTGAGTGTGGCCGGAGTCGCGGAGCTCTATGTGGGAGAGCGTGGCGGCTCGATTGAGGAATCGTGTCTAAACTTGATGGGGCTTGAGAGAGCGTTGTAGCTGAATGCGGTCCTCTAGTCTGCTGTCTGCTCTGTGCCGAAGCTGTAGTGTCTTGGGGTCAGTTAGAACTGTACACGCCGAGTGCTACATTCTTGAGGTTCAAGAGGTGAGGTAAATCCAAAGCGTCTGTACTGGAGTTATCTGATTCACTGTGGAAATTGTACAGTCGGCTATTCTCATATCGCTTACTTATATTCGGTGACTACACCTCAGCTTCCTCCACTAGGATAGGAGGAATGTTACCTGTAAACAGGGATAGAATTAGAGCTTGTGTAGTTAGTGCTAATTAGTTATGCCATTAAGATGATGACAGACTCTTTTTCCTAGGTTTTGCAGTGCTGCTTTGGAATCGGTGCAAATCATTGCACCATTAGTGTTCCGTTCAAGAAACTTTAACGCTCCCCGCTGGAGAGCCGGTCGGCCATGCGGACAGCACGCGGGACTTGTGATCCTGTGGTCCTGGGTTCGATCCCAGGCGCCGGCGAGAAACAATGGGCAGAGTTTCTTTCACCCTATGCCACTGTTACCTAGCAGTAAAATAGGTACCTGGGTGTTAGTCAGCTGTCGCGGGCTGCTTCCTGGGGGTGGAGGCCTGGTCGAGGACCGGGCCGCGGGGACACTAAAAGCCCCAAAATCATCTCAAGATAACCTCAAGATAGCCATAACAATGGCAGTTCGCTCTGCTTGCGTTGAAGAGGCATAGTTCTCAATACGCGCTTTTTCTTCATTTCTGCGTTGGAAAGCATTATCCCTAATTACCGTGTATGCTGCACCAGCCCTGCCATTGACAGGATTAGATGACCCGTCAGTGTAGATTTGATCTAGTTCATCTCCGGCTTCTTTATAAATTTCCTCGAGATACTTGTGCCTCATTTCTTGTGCTATGTTTGTTTGTTTCATCTCTTGTGCTATGTTTGCATTTCTTGTTTGGGTTGTTATTATTACTATATACGCAGAAATTGGGTGTGTACACTATCACACCTTCAATTGGCCTTAGACCAATTAGATAAGATATTTATTCAGGTAAAGGTACATACATTGAAAATGAGTTACAAACATAATAAGAGATTAATAAATAGAGCTAGTACATACAATGCCTGAAGCCACTAATACGCACAGCGTTTCGGGCAAATTGAATTGAATCTATTTGACTCACAGGGGCCCTATATTATAATAATAATCATTCACTGTGTTGGGGACAGGCAGCCAGAGTGTAAATTCATGGATTAGCAAAATCCATGTATGCTACATCAACCGGAAGACCTTTGTCTAAGTAGCTGGTTACCGTTTCTAAAAATGTGAGCAGGTTTGTAAGGCAGGATCTGTTTTTCACAAACCCATGTTGTGTCGGCTTTACAAGATTATTCCCTGAAAGATGGTGAATGATTAACTCCGTGAGGATTGTCTCCATGAGTTAGTTTAGTTCATTTATTATGCACCCCATACCCATCTTGTGGGCGGTAGTGGAAAGGGTTACAGAGGCACATAATGGGCTCAGGAACTGAACCCCACAATTCATTTAGCTAAGCAAGTTACAATCTTGATGAGCTAGTTACAAAATTCAATATAAGTCGTCACATCAACAATGGGTTCGAGATCGACCTCAAGTACAGGTTCTAAATTAAGCAACTGACATATGTGGAGAGCTAGTGTCAAAATTTATATGTTTGTCCTGCACACCGCCCCCCATCCAGTGGGCAGCGGTGGATAGGTTACAATCACTTTGTTACTACCCACAGTTAGCAAACTGGGGATATTTGGCTCAAATTTCTGGTAGCAGATCATTTTGAATGAAATATTGACACATCGCTGGAACATTGGTTATAGAATTGTCTCTAAATTCACGTATCTTTTCGCACTCCATCACATAGTGACGGAGGGTGTGCGAATAATTTTGTTGACACAGTTTACATTTGGTCAGGTCTACATCAGCAGATAATGAGAATTCCCAGAGATACTTGTAACCGAGTCTAAGCCGAGCAGTAGTAACATCTAGAAGTCTGCTGATTTTATTGGATGATCCATAGATGTGTGGCTCCTCTTGCATGATAGTATGATGATAGATGGAATTACTGGTGTCAATTTCACTTTGCCTCAGATCTACAAGATCTTGTTGAAGTTCTCGGTGTACTGCTGCTCTCAGATTGCTCATTGACAATCCAAGGTTACACTCAACGGCTCCTTTAAAGGCAGATTCTTTGGCTAACTTATCAGCTCTATCATGCATTCGGAGGCCAACATGAGATGGAGACCACATGAAATGGACTCTGTTACCATCCTTAATAATTTTGTTGTATTTGTGTCTAGCTTCGGACACGAGCATGTTACAGTTATGTCTTAAAGAGTTGAGAGCATTTAAGGATGATAAGGAGTCACTTACAATTAATGTATCAAGTTTGGAGACTTGTACACATTTCAGTGCAAGGATCAAGGCAAATAGTTCGGTCTGAAGGGTAGAGGCCCAGTTGTTTATACGGACTCCCCACTCAAAGTACAAGCCATCGCCCATTGTCAGAACAACTGCACTTCCAGCTGCACCCGTGGTGCGGTGTAGGGAACCATCAGTGTATATGATTTGAGAGAGAGAATGCTCTGTGGACAGAACATAAATATGGCTTAAGGCGTTGAGCTTTGCCTCAAGACAAAGCTTGGGCTGATCTCTAATTTGCTTCTTGGGTGGAGAGGGAGGGATTAAAACTGGAAAGGGTGTAACCTCCCACGGTGCAGGAAAGTGCCGTTGTTGTTTCTCTTGGTACAAATTATGAACCCCATACATTCTGAGTTGAGTTCCAGTTTTTGTTATCCATTTGGAACAATGCTGATCTTCAATAAAGAAATTTTGGAGGGCTTCTGTGCAAGGATTAGGATGAGCTAGCCTAAGTATTTTTATACCAATTTGGCAGTTAATTTCATTAACACGATCAACGACGCTCTGAATAATAAGTTCCTGTGATCGTCATCACAGAACAAGCAGAGATGGGTTGTTGCCTTACATATGAAGTAGTGATGGTCCAGTGCGCACAGGCTGCACTTCTGGACAGGGTGCTGACATTTGTTGGTGAGGTGGGAGAGCTCGTAGCATTTGAAGCACTGCTTGAGCTCAATATATTGTTCCTTTTCTTACTTGGTAGGGTTGTATTTGTAAGCCGAAGCAGTAGAAACCTTGTGTGGCAGCCTGGGTGGCCGCAGCTATGGTGGTGAAAGTAATCTTCATTGATGATTTGTCGGTGCTGCAGAACTCTAGGTTGAATACACCCAGGTTCAGAGTTTCGTCCTCGATATTGTCAATGATCTTATATAGCAGACGATCAGCGATCCGCTGGCTGGTCCTGCTGGTAAAAACAGTTCTTCCGGCCAGAAACTGACGTGGGAAGTGAGGATGTAGGTGGTGCTCCTTGCGAAGTATGGCTCCGTTGGTCAAGAGTTTTTCTAGCTCTTCTTCACATAAAAAGAGGAGCACGATATCATCACCTTCCTGACTAATGTCAGCGGGTGTGATGCCGGTAACGTCCTTCAGGACCTTCAAAATATCCTTTCCTGAAAGCATGACCGTCAAGGGGAGTAGCTCTAACCTTCAGACGTTTGGGTCACATTGTGTTCACACACTAAACAGGTCGCAGTGTGTGGGGGATGATTACTCGATTGATTGATGAAGATTAAGCCAGCCAAGAGGTGGCACGGGCATGAATAGTTCAAGGTGCCACATCAAAAGACTGGAAAGGAAATTACAAGTACATGGAATATATGTAAAGTACTAGAATGGTTAAAACCAAGAAAGCAAATGGCCGTCCTAAATATAAATTAATCTTTTTTTTTATCTGACTGGAGAAATGTGTTGAGTAGGGTACTGCAAGGTACCATCTTGGGGTCAACCCTTTTTGTAATATAAATCAATGATATAAATCAGAATATTATAAAACACATCATCATCATATTTCAGGATGACTTTAAGATTTATGAGAAAATCAGTTGGAGCCATGAGGAGGATTCGAACCTACACCACATCTTCACCAACGACTTAAACCATTGGACCACGATAAGGCGTGTGCTTGGGAATACGTAATGTATATGTACAGGCTCGAATCCTCCTCATGGCTCGAACTGGTTTTTTAATTGACACATCACGATAATCGGATTTCTTTGTAAACTAAGAATTATGGTAAAGCTGGAAGTGGATATTTTATTGAGGCCTAACAAAGAGTTCCAAATGTACTCCACAAATGGTCGGAAAACTGGCAAATAGTTTCTAATGTCGAAAAATGCAAGATCTTGCATGTGGGCCCTACATGCACATCACAACAATCACATCAACATGAGGCAGACTGACGAAGAAATGTAGCTAGGGATCAGAATCTATGTCATTGCGAGATGCACAACAAGTGGGAGCTGCAATAACAAACCCAAGAAAGAGTAAACAAACAGTTTGACTTCAAAGAAAGGAAAGTGATTATTCAAGTGTACAAACCCCTGGTGCGCCCAGAGTTGAACTACTGTATCCAAGCATAGAGACGAGGACCTTCAGAAAGACATGTCTGCCTTGGAGAAAGTTCAACACCTACCGACCAACAACAGTAATGGGTGTATGCCATTTGAAGTGTTTCATCTTCTCCAGTGGCCCCCTCCCATTCCTATATTATTTTTTATGAATATATACAAAAGTTTTTACATTTTTGTACAGCCACTAGCACGCATAGTGTTTCGCGCAGGTCCTTAATCTTAATTTTCTCCGAATTACGACCTGCCAAGTCGTTTAAGAACCAGGTTCTTCTCAACTCTTCTGAAGGAAGCATATGGGTGTCAGGTTCCTCATAGGTTCATGTTCTCACCAACTCTGCAAGATTCCGTTGATCCCTGCAACCTCAAAGTTAGTCACGGCGCAACCTTTTTGTACTAACAAAGCAAGAGGAAGCCGACCTGAACTGGCCAATCTAGATGATGGCTTTTTCCGGTTCATGTGGCCAGTGTGTGAACGCAGAACCCTCCCCATCCCGCCCGTCTCCTGCCTAACCTCCCGCCCCGCATCCTGGTGTTCCAGGCACTCCACCCCTGGTGGTGTCCACCCCTGGTGGTGTTGTCCACCCCTGGTGGTGTTGTCCACCCCTGGTGGTGTTGTCCACCCCTGGTGGTGTTGTCCACCCCTGGTGGTGTTGTCCACCCCTGGTGGTGTTGTCCACCCCTGGTGGTGTTGTCCACCCCTGGTGGTGTTGTCCACCCCTGGTGGTGTTGTCCACCCCTGGTGGTGTTGTCCATCCCTTGTGGTGTTGTCCACCCCTGGTGGTGTTGTCCACCCCTGGTGGTGTTGTCCACCCCTGGTGGTGTTGTCCACCCCTGGTGGTGTTGTCCACCCCTGGTGGTGTTGTCCACCCCTGGTGGTGTTGTCCACCCCTGGTGGTGTTGTCCACCCCTGGTGGTGTTGTCCACCCCTGGTGGTGTTGTCCACCCCTGGTGGTGTTGTCCACCCCTGGTGGTGTTGTCCACCCCTGGTGGTGTTGTCCACCCCTGGTGGTGTTGTCCACCCCTGGTGGTGTTGTCCACCCCTGGTGGTGTTGTCCACCCCTGGTGGTGTTGTCCACCCCTGGTGGTGTTGTCCACCCCTGGTGGTGTTGTCCACCCCTGGTGGTGTCTGTATCACAACCACTAGACACTCAAATTCAAATTCAAACACTGTAGGAGCAGCAAATGTCGCCCGGAACGGGAGGACAAAAACAAGAGGTGATTAGGTTACACCCCGTCTTGGTCCTTAGTATGTCCCAGTGTGTCCCACCCTCACGCCTCCCACGGTGTGTCCCACCCTCACGCCTCCCACGGTGTGTCCCACCCTCACGCCTCCCACGGTGTGTCCCACCCTCACGCCTCCCACAGTGTGGTGTCCCACCCTCACGCCTCCCACAGTGTGTGTCCCACCCTCACGCCTCCCACACTGTGTCCCACCCTCACGCCTCCCACAGTGTGGTGTCCCACCCTCACGCCTCCCACAGTGTGTGTCCCACCCTCACGCCTCCCACAGTGTGTGTCCCACCCTCACGCCTCCCACACTGTGTCCCACCCTCACGCCTCCCACAGTGTGTGTCCCACCCTCACGCCTCCCACACTGTGTCCCACCCTCACGCCTCCCACAGTGTGTGTCCCATCCTCACGCCTCCCACAGTGTGTGTCCCACCCTCACGCCTTTAACAGTGTGTGTCCCACCCTCACGCCTCCCACACTGTGTCCCACCCTCACGCCTCCCACAGTGTGTCCCACCCTCACGCCTCCCACAGTGTGTGTCCCACCCTCACGCCTCCCACAGTGTGTGTCCCACCCTCACGCCTCCCACAGTGTGTGTTTACTAGTTGTGTTTTTACGGGGGTTGAGCTTTGCTCTTTCGGCCCGCCTCTCAACTGTCAATCAACTGTTTACTAACTACTTTTTTTTTTTTTCTCCACACCACACACACACACCCCAGGAAGCAGCCCGTGACAGCTGACTAACTCCCAGGTACCTATTTACTGCTAGGTAACAGGGGCATTCAGGGTGAAAGAAACTTTGCCCATTTGTTTCTGCCTCGTGCGGGAATCGAACCCGCGCCACAGAATTACGAATCCTGCGCGCTATCCACCAGGCTACGAGGCCCCCGAGGCCTACGAGGTGTGTCCCACCCTCACGCCTCCCACAGTGTGTGTCCCACCCTCACGCCTCCCACGGTGTGTGTCCCACTCTCACGCCTCCCACGGTGTGGTGTCCATCATGTCTTGTGCAGCCTTTCCTTTGAGCTCAGTTTCCCTTGGTATATCCATTAGGAATTTTCTTATCTCCTCGTAGTTTCTCTTTCGGAACGGCAGTGTTTAATTTCAGATCCCTTCCGTGAGTAAGTTATTCCCACTTCTACCAGATGCTCAAACATCAGTACACCGTCATCACTCATTCCACTCCGATTTTGACGTTGAATTCCCTTGTCTGAATTCTTCAAAGTGAATACCGGGCAAGTCTACCTGATTCGTGACTGCCTCCTGTGGGTCCCCTGACTTGCTGGCTTAAACAATTTATTGTTGCCATGCCCAATAGTTTACCTCTCCATGTTTCTGTACTGTGTGTTTCTTTGTTCTCCCAGTCTATCCTTCCATGGTTGAAATCCCCCCATGAAAAGATGGGATCAATTTCCACAGGTGACAGAAGCTGTCCTTTCAATTATAGTAGTAAATGCCATGTTTTTTCTGTTATACTCTTGCCTGGGTTTTCTGGCATTTAGTGGAGGGTAATACTGTATATCACTACTGTTAGTCCTCACGCCGTCATGGTGCCTCTTGTGTAGTCTCTGAACCCCTCGCACTCAAGGATAAGTATCTCCTCGAAACTCCAGCCCGTTCTCATCAATAGAGGGAGTTCTCCCCCTCCTCTTCCTTCTCGCTCTTTCCTCATTACAGTGTAGCCCTGGGGAAACACTGAATTTATGATACCTGACAGTTTTGTTTCAGTGAGTGCTATTAAATCCGGGTTGTCCTCTTGTGGAGTGGATGGTGTGTGGGGAGGGTACATATAGATAGTTGGGAGTAAATGATGAGGTAGGCAGGGACACGCTGACAACCATCCCACATGCCCCCATCCCACGCCCCCATCCCACGCCCCCCATCCCACGCCCCCATCCCACGCCCCCCATCCCACGCCCCCATCTCACGCCCCCATCCCACGCCCCCCATCCCACGCCCCCATCTCACGCCCCCCATCTCACGCCCCCATCTCACGCCCCCCATCTCACGCCACCGTCACATCCCCATTCCCCCCCCCCTCCCATCGAGGGCGCACATATATACAGGAGAGATGTGTCACCCTTGGAACATGCCCAATATAATAATATTCAAGAAAGCGGGATTTCCAGCGCTCATTCTGACTCTCCGTGTCTCATATACACCCAAAAAGGAGGCCCTGAACGAGGACCGGGCCGCGGGGAGGCTAAGCCCCGAAATCATCTCAAGATAGCCTCAAGATAAGATAACCCTGACTCTCCGTGACTCACTCCGACCCCTGACTGTGCGCGAGTCAACCAAACCAACCTCGTCTGTCTGACTCACTCACACTATCGGTGAGGCACACCTGCACCAGGGGCCAAACCTGCACCAGGGGCCACACCTGCACCAGGGGCCACACCTGCACCAGGGGCCACACCTGCACCAGGGGCCACACCTGCACCAGGGGCCACACCTGCATCAGGGGGCCTCACCTGCATCAGGGGCACACCTGCACCAGGTGCCACACCTGCACCAGGGGCCACACCTGCACCAGGGGCCAGACCTGCATCAGGGGCCACACCTGCACCAGGGGCCACACCTGCACCTGCAGGGACTAGTGTTGCCTGGAGACTGTCAGAGGTGGACGGAACCGTGACTTTGGTGTAGTCAACTTTGGTGTTGTCAACATTGGTGTAGTCAACTTGTCAAACACTTGGGAAGTATTTGACAGAGTTGTATATGAAGTACGTGAAGAAACAGAGAGAGAAGAGTAGCTGTGTAAACTGTAGAACAGACTAGTCCCCAGCACCAAGATGCAGAGAGGATTTGCAGATCAGATTTGCCGGAGCTCAACACCCTGTCAAGACGCCAGTTGCCGCCACCCTAAATAAACAACTTCTTGGTTATCCAATTTCTGTTTATTTTTCCCACTCCGCTGGTGTTTATTTGGCTGTCGCACTTGTAAACGGGTGTTTAGCCTACTGTGAATAATCAGAGTGAGGGTGAGGTTAGGCCGGCTCCCCCACACCCCTTCCTGACGTGAGCCCCTGGAGGTGATGAGAGCTGACACCTCCTCCTGACCTGACCCGGGACTCGGGACCATGATGGTGTGAACGGACTGCACTAGGGGTCAGCCTACAGTGACCATGACAACAGCGTTACATTCTAGATGCACGTATAGCGTTTCCGGCAGGTCCTGAATCCTAATTTTTCCCGGAATACGACCCGCCAAATGGTTTAAAAACTATGTACTCATTCACTGCTGGGTGAAAAGAGGCTGCAGGTAATGATTGGCACCCAGTCAATCCTCCCCAATCAGGATACGAACAAATCGCCGGCGAAGCGAGGGGCTAGTGTTACCACTGCGCCACACGGACTGCTCTCAGCTAAAAGGATTACAAGAGCTATCATTACAAATTTGATCTATTAAATTTCCTGCTTTACTTTCTTCAACGTCCGAATGTCTCACGTCCTGCGGCAAATAGTTGGACTTCGACATCAATAGTTGGACATCACGGTAATCTTGATGTTGTCATTTTGGCTGTTATGGAGAAGACAAGTTGACCAGGCGGGCAGGGTTCACTTTTTTTTATTTTTTTTATTAACACATTTAGGTACATGTGCATTTGTGCAGCTACCCTAGACTATATGAAGGGGAATACAGTGTCAAAAAGCTATCTACGTGTAGCTAAAAAAAAACATCACACAGGATGGTTAGTCATACAGAGGCATGTAATAATTAAGTAGTCTTCACTGGCAGACTCTGGGTGCATTATGTTCACAGACGTGACTCAGGCAGAAAACTCTAATGGGAGAAAACTCCCAGTAAAGAAACTCTAATGATTATTGAAGGGTATATTTTCTACAACGTTTCGTTCCATCTTCAGGTAAGGAATAAATGTACAAAATGCCAATTTATATTAAATACACATGTAAACAAGGTGAAGTTTTCTGGAGGGTAAGGTGAAGTAATCAGACGTAGGTGAAGTAATGGGGAAATAATGGGGGTGGATGACAATCAAACACTGGGTAAGGCGGTGGGTTGGAAGAATTCGGTCTAGAGATGTCGTTATCCGGTGCTATATTGAGGTCTGGGTCTCAGCGTAGGCAAGGTGAGGTCTAAGTCTAAGTGTAGGCAAGATGAGGTTTGGGTCTCAGCGTAGGTAACGTGAGGTCTGGGTCTCAGCGTAGGCAAGGTGAGGTCTGGGTCTGAGTGTAGGCAAGGTATCGAAGTCGTTACTCTGTATATTTAGAGTAAGTCTTTTTTCTTTTATGAGTACAGCTTTCAGTATTTGCAGTCTTCTCTGGTCAGTGGAGGATGGCAGGAGCGTTGTATTATTTACTAGCATGTTCCTAGTAAGAGTTGTGTCATGTACACCTTCCATAAGGTGTCTAGGGCCACCATCTTGTACATGGCAGGTCAGACTTCTCGAAAGCTTTGTGATGGTCATACCAATATAAGCAGACCGAAGGTGACCTCCGTTATACCACACTTGCTTTTTGGAGTGTGTTGTATTGTTTATTGGGTCTGCTCTAAAGCATTAAATCAGTAGTCCCTTTTGTTATGTAGTAAATAATGAATTCCAATCTTTGGTCTGGCGCTGTCGGTTTCACTCCATTTGAAATTATATTTTTAATTATTCTTTTCAGTTTTGTATTGTGAGCTCACAGTGGATTTGTAATAGAGTTTTATGTGAGGGATTGTTTGTTCTTGCAGTTGTAGTTGTGTTATACCATACGCCAGTAATGTGGGCATAGTTAACCAAAAGAGCGTTGCGTGAGAGTGTGATGAGAGAGTGCGGTGTGAGTGTGGATCGCCAGGGAGGGAGGTAGGAGAGTGCCTGGGCAGGTGCCAGCACGGGGTGCCACACGCCCCACTTGGTCACCCGGGGTGCCTGTCGCCAGTATCACCACAACTCTCCCCACCATCTGTTCTACCAACACCCACCCGCGGCGCCCCCGAGGCTAAGTCCTCCTCCAGGTCCACCAGCGTACTCCAGGATACCAGTGAGCAGAGCCACTGTTAACAGTCGGCTGGCCACGCACCACTGAGGATAGAACCAGTGTACAAACGTTCGACACGATGGTGATGGAGGTGTCTTCAGTCGACTTTGAGGTCTTCGGCAAAGTCCAGGGTAAGTAATTACTCAAGTTCCGCCCCCTATATGACTCTCAACCATACACGTCAACCACAGCCCCCCATACGTCAACCACAGCCCCCTATACGTCAACCACAGCCCCCATACGTCAACCACAGCCCCCCATACGTCAACCACAGCCCCCATACGTCAACCACAGCCCCTCATACGTCAACCACAGCCCCCATACGTCAACCACAGCCCCCCATACGTCAACCACAGCCACCATACGTCAACCACAGCCACCATACGTCAACCACAGTCACCATACTTCAACCACAGTCACCATACTTCAACCACAGCCCCCATACGTCAACCACAGCTCCCATACGTCAACCACATCCCCCCATACGTCAACCACAGCCCCCCCCATACGTCAACCACAGCCCCCCATACGTCAACCACAGCCCCCATACGTCAACCACAGCCCCTCATACGTCAACCACAGCCCCCATACGTCAACCACAGCCCCCCATACGTCAACCACAGCCACCATACGTCAACCACAGCCACCATACGTCAACCACAGTCACCATACTTCAACCACAGTCACCATACTTCAACCACAGCCACCATACTTCAACCACAGCCACCATACATCAACCACAGCCCCTCATACTTCAACCACAGCCCCCCATACTTCAACCACAGCCACCATACGTCAACCACAGCCCCCATACTTCAATCACAGCCACCATACGTCAACCACAGCCACCATACGTCAACCACAGCCACCATACGTCAACCAAAGGCCCACATACGTCAACCTCAGCCACCATACGTCAACCACAGCCACCATACGTCAACCACAGCCACCATACGTCAACCACAGCCACCATACGTCAACCACAGCCACCATACGTCAACCACAGCCACCATACGTCAACCACAGCCACCATATTTCAACCACAGCCCCCATACGTCAACCACAGCCCCCCATACGTCAACCACAGCCACCATACGTCAACCACAGCCACCATACGTCAACCACAGCCCCCCATACTTCAACCACAGTCCCCCATACGTCAGCCACAGCCCCCATACGTCAACTACAGCCAGCATACTTCAACCACAGCCACCATACGTCAACCACAGCCACCATACGTCAACCACAGCCACCATACTTCAACCACAGACCCCATATGTCAACCACAGACCCCATACGTCAACCACAGCCACCATACGTCAACTACAGCCACCATACTTCAACCACAGCCACCATACGTCAACCACAACTTCCATACGTCAACCACAGCCACCATACGTCAACCACAGACCCCATACGTCAACCACAGCCACCATACTTCAACCACAGCCCCCCATACGTCAACCACAGCCACCATACGTCAACCACAGCCACCATACTTCAACCACAGCCATCATACTTCAATCACAGCCACCATACGTCAACCACAGCCACCATACTTCAACCACAGCCCCCATACGTCAACCACAGCCCCCCATACGTCAACCACAGCCACCATACTTCAACCACAGCCACCATACGTCAACCACAGCCACCATACGTCAACCACAGCCACCATACTTCAACCACTGCCACCATACGTCAACCAGAGCCACCATACGTCAACCACAGACCCCATACGTCAACCACAGCCACCATACGTCAACCACAGCCACCATACTTCAACCACAGCCATCATACTTCAACCACAGCCACCATACGTCAACCACAGCCACCATACGTCAACCACAGCCACCATACTTCAACCACAGCCATCATACTTCAATCACAGCCACCATACGTCAACCACAGCCACCATACATCAACCACAGCCCCCCATATGTCAACCACAGCCACCATACGTCAACCACAGCCACCATACGTCAACCACAGCCCCCATACGTCAACCACAGCCACCATACTTCAACCACAGCCACCATACCTCAACCACAGCCACCATACGTCAACCACAGCCACCATACGTCAACCACAGCCACCATACGTCAACCACAGACCCCATACGTCAACCACAGCCACCATACTTCAACCACAGCCATCATACTTCAACCACAGCCACCATACGTCAACCACGGCCACCATACTTCAACCACAGCCCCCATACGTCAACCACAGCCCCCATACGTCAACCACAGCCACCATACTTCAACCACAGCCCCCCATACGTCAACCACACCCCCCATACGTCAACCACAGCCCCCCATACGTCAACCACAGCCACCATACTTCAACCACAGCCCCCCATACGTCAACCACAGCCCCCCATACGTCAACCACAGCCCCCCCATACGTCAACCACAGCCACCATACGTCAACCGCAGCCCCCCATACGTCAACCACAGCCCCTGAACTATATGTTTAACACTTCTCTAACCCTGTCCATGGAGGACAGAAGAAAATGTATATATGCTGGTTAGCATTGTAAATGTGTGGCCACGTCTGTGGTATAGAAAATAAAAAAGGTACCTGGGAGTTAGACAGCTGTTACGGGCTACTTCGTGGGGGTGTGTGAGAGAGAGAAAAAAATATTGATTGACAGTTGAGAGGCGGGCCGAAAGAGCCAGAGCTCAACCCCCGCAAGCATAACTAGCCAGCACACTGCTAGTACACTGTCAGGCAGGCAGAGCCATGCTGGCAGAGTCACGCAGGCAGAGTCATGCTGGCAGAGCCATCTATGGAGCGTCCAGCACATCTAGATGTTACTACTTCTTGGTTTAGGCTCCGCTCCAAGGACCTTTTCAAATTTATGTGCCCCACTTGCTCGTGTATACATCTGACCGAGTGAATACTTTTCCGTCTGTTGTTGCTCTCAATGCCTATCAACCTTTCCATACTTCTTAAGGTCACCACAAGTGCTTACTGACCAAACTTACGGATCATATTGACCAGACCATAAGGGTTAGCAGACCCGGCCCGTGACCTAGTGGTAAGACACTCGCCTGGCGTTTCGCGAGCGCTTTGCCCTGGGTTCGTATCCTGGCCGGGGAGTATTTACTAGGTGCAAATCCTTAACCGCAGCCTCTGTTTACCCAGCACTAAACCCCCCCATACTGTCCATGTATTGTATTATCCAGGTACTCCAAGACAGACTATTATAGACAGTAGCGACGGTGTATAAGTTGCACTGTCTCAAAGTATCTTGATCATCTCACGGCAATGTTTCGTAAAGTTGGATACTGTAATATAATTAGATTACTACCCTTGCAGGGGAGACCTGCTGCTTGGGTAACAGCTTCTCCTCAATATCGACCTACCCTGGCCTCGGTAGTGGTGATGAAGAGAGGCAGCATCATGCGGTCCACTACAGCCGCGGTAGTGGAGGGGCCCTGTATGCACCTACTTGTATTCATCTAGTTGAGCTTCGGCTCTTTGGCCCCGGCTCTCAACCGTTGATCAGGTTCCTGAGCCTATTGGGTTCTATCATACCTAAATAGAAATTATGAATGGAGTCCTGCCATTCCACCACACCGCTGCTTAATTCCTTCCGTCTGTTAACTAACCTGACACTGAAAACATTTTGTCTAATGTCTCTGTGGCTCATTACAGCACTAAATTAAGTTTCCACTTGTGTTCCCGTGTTCGTGTTCCACCGTGCTAAATAGCTTATTCCCAGGATTGGTCTGACGTACGTGGTATACAAGCGTTTGTAAGATTCCTTACACAAGTTTCTAAAAGTAGTTCTTATGTTGGCCAACCTGGCATATGCCAAGCCAGCCCATCCTCCTATTTAGATAGTACTTATAGTACTGGCGTTTCCCCTTTCCATTGGAGAGTTTCGGCGTCGTGGAGAAGGGAGGACCTGCTGCATGGGTAACAGCTTATTCCGCGTATCAACCTACTCTGGCTTTGCGCCCTGGAGAGGCCATTCCAGACCGACAGCCAGAGCACAACTCTATAGTCAACTGAGACTCATAGATGCCTTCTATAGTAACCATGTGTACATATAATGACATAATGGACAATTAGAAAGTAGAATTTGGCACTATTGAATTTGGACAAACCGGAAAAGGTTTAAATTAAACCTAACCTAACCTAACCATCCTAGGCCTAATACATGCTCCCTGAGGCCTAATGTATTACATGTTTGTGCTATACTAGGCCTAGGAATATTTAAGTTGGGTTTTAGCTTTATTTTCCCCACTTTGTAAAGTGAATAGTACTAAATTGTACTATCTAATTGTTCATTACGTCACAATATGTACAATGGTACACATAGTTACAGAAAGTACACTCTAAAAAGGAGGATGGGTTGGCCAGGCTGTAGGTGGTGTCCAAACACAATACCGAAGCTGGTATGTGGTGGTAACCAGGTACCCGAGGCTTACAGCCAGTCGCTGCTGGTACAATGAAGCGGTATGTGGTGGTAACCAGGTACCCGAGGCTTACAGCCAGTCTCTGCTGGTACAAAGTACACATTGTCAGAGGTGCTGGGTATTTTTACCTGTGTCTGGTGGTGTTCAGGCGCCTGCGGCTCTGGCCATGTTGCTGGTGGTGGTGGTGCAGCTGGTAGTGGTTCAGGTGGTGGTGGTGGTGGTGGTGCAGGTGGTAGTGGTTCAGGTGGTGGTGGTGGAGGTGGTGGTTCAGGTGAAGGAGTTCATCTAATAGTAACTACCATTACGTCAGGTCTAGCTCTCCAGCTTCGTTGCCTTGTTATACCTCTTGTTATATAATTATACTTTCCTAACAATTAAATTCTTTATCGAATCGCGCCATAAAGTTGTGGCTGGAGGAGGCTTCCACAACCTCTTACTTCTGACCATTACGCTTCTTGACCATCAATACAGGACACGAGTGATTCCTCATAGTTCTTCAAATCATTTATTTGAAGAACTATAAGGACAGTATAAGAACTTTCAACTCCAGCTTTCTTCCAAGTCTTTTTGTCCTACTTGGCAACAGTTTAAAGAGGCTGTTCTTGTTCACCTTGTGAATTACCCTCAGTATCCTGTATGTCCTGATCATATACCCTGTTTCCTGTCTCCTAGGCTGTGCAATGTAGCTCCCTTAACTTGTTCCTTGTAGCTTGAGCCTCTTAGTTCTGGCAGTAATATTGTTGCAAATCTCCCCACATATTTTAATTTTTGTTTTGTGCTTCACAAGTGCTGATTTTAGGTCAGAGCTGCATACTGGTTGATTGATGCAGATTAATCCACCCAAGAGGTGGCATGGGCATGAATAGCCCGTAAGGGGTAGAGCCGCTTAGTACAGGTCTAATATAGGCTGTGTAGACTCCATTGAAACTTCTCATTTAGGAATTATCATCCCTAATACCGTGGATAATAATGGTTGTGGGAATACAATTCTTATATAGGGTTTTAAGTGTCATTCAAATGTTTGTCAGCTTCCCATATACTGCTGATGTTACCCTGTTTATGTGTGCCTCAGGTGTTAGTGTTGGGGGATTGTATCCACTCTCTAATTTGTTCTCTTTCTGATTCCTGTAGTTACCTTCTCCTAAAGGTGCAGATCTTTTACGGTCTTCTTTCTCAACTTCTCGTATGCATTACCATATAAAATCTAAGATGGTTCAGTGGTCATCAGCTTGCCTTGCAAATCTATGTTTCATGTGTTCGATCCCAGAGGAAGTTTTGGTCATTGAATACATATCAACTGGATGACGAGTCATGTAGGAATACCAGGGAATGATATTGAAAGTGAAGCTGCCAAACATACAAAAATAACATACAAATATTTATTCAGGTAAAGTACATACATACAAGGTGAAATACAAAAGTTGATAGATTTATAGATAGAGCTAGTACATACATACTTGCTACTAAGAGGAGGAATGGATATATTTCCATACCACGGAATCTAGTACAGATTAGGAAAATAATTAGAGACCGAGCAATGCAGAATATGTACAGTGACCACAATGCAGCAGCTGCAACATCGGTATCCACGAGTTGGTACAAGAATTCAAGCGACGACGAACCACATATTTTGATGAAAGGGAACAAGAGAAAAACTAAAAGTGCATTTACACCATATGAGGCTTGAATACCCCATGTGCATGGGAAATAGGCTTACAGGTTCCAGAAGATGAGAGTAAATGTCAGCACTGTGGAGAAATGCCCGACAGACCCCTGGAACATTATCTAACACCAGTTACAAACCCAGCAAGACTTCAAGTGAGATTTAACAGCACAAAACTTGTTTAAAAAATTGGACATAACCTTACTGAAGCCAACATATGAGTCACAGATACACGTCCACCGCCTAAATAAGACAGAAATGAGTCAAACTTAGTTGGCCAGCCAGAGGCTTAGGGTCCACGCTGTATTATCCCCATAAACAAATTGGTGATAGCCTCGGATAGCTTCCCCATTGGCCATGTTGTCCGGCAGTTTACTGACTCCACTACAATCTAAAACCTGCCGGAATTATGACGTCACATAAATTCAGCATACTGTATGTAAAAAAATTAGGTTATTTTGATTAGATTAGGTTGAGATGGATTGGGTCGGGAGGATCTTTGGTTTAAGGGGAACCTGGTTTAGCCGACGAGGCTTTCCGACGGTGTTGCAGCAGAGAGGAACCTGGGAGTGGAGGGTTTGTTTACATCTTGGCGTCACACCACTATAGGGGAAGTAATAATTATGGGTGTCGGGTGAGCCAGAATATGGCCTCTGAGTGCCAGTTATGGAGGCCTCTGAGTGCCAGTTAGGGAGGCCTCTGAGTGCCAGTTAGGGAAGCCTCTGAGTGCCAGTTAGGGAAGCCTCTGAGTGCCAGTTAGGGAGGCCTCTGAGTGCCAGTTAGGGAGGCCTCTGAGTGCCAGTTATGGAGGCCTCTGAGTGCCAGTTAGGGAGGCCTCTGAGTGCCAGTTAGGGAGGCCTCTGAGTGCCAGTTATGGAGGCCTCTGAGTGCCAGTTAGGGAGGCCTCTGAGTGCCAGTTATGGAGGCCTCTGAGTGCCAGTTAGGGAGGCCTCTGAGTGCCAGTTAGGGAGGCCTCTGAGTACCAGTTAGGGAGGCCTCTGAGTGCCAGTTATGGAGGCCTCTGAGTGCCAGTTAGGAAGGCCTCTGAGTGCCAGTTAGGGAGGCCTCTGAGTACCAGTTAGGGAGGCCTCTGAGTGCCAGTTATGGAGGCCTCTGAGTGCCAGTTAGGAAGGCCTCTGAGTGCCAGTTAGGGAGGCCTCTGAGTGCCAGTTAGGGAGGCCTCTGAGTGCCAGTTAGGGAGGCCTCCGAGTGGCAGCTAGGGGGGCCTCTGAGTGCCAGTTAGGGAGGCCTCTGAGTGCCAGTTAGGGAGGCCTCTGAGTGCCAGTTAGGGAGGCCTCTGAGTGCCAGCTATGGAGGTCTCTGAGTGCCAGTTAGGGAGGCCTCTGAGTGCCAGTTAGGGAGGCCTCTGAGTGCCAGCTAGGGAGGTCTCTGAGTGCCAGTTAGGGAGGCCTCTGAGTGCCAGCTAGGGAGGCCACCCGAGTGGCAGCTAGGGAGGCCACCCGAGTGGCAGCTAGGGAGGCCACCCGAGTGGCAGCTAGGGAGGCCTTTGAGTGCCAGCTAGGGAGGCAGGCCTCTGAGTGCCAGCTAGGGAGGCCTCCGAGTGCCAGTTAGGGGGGCCTCTGAGTGCCAGCGAGGGAGGCCTCTGAGTGCCAGCTAGGGAGGCCACCCGAGTGGCAGCTAGGGAGGCCACCCGAGTGGCAGCTAGGGAGGCCTTTGAGTGCCAGCTAGGGAGGCAGGCCTCTGAGTGCCAGCTAGGGAGGCCTCCGAGTGCCAGTTAGGGGGGCCTCTGAGTGCCAGCGAGGGAGGCCTCTGAGTGCAGGCTAGGGAAGCCTCTGAGTGCCAGCGAGAAAGGCCTCTGAGTGCCATAGTACAATATGTAACTATAATTATGTACCGCATCATCTTGATTTAGATTTAGAAGCTATTGTCAGATTCAGTTAAGAAACTTTATTCATGACAACTTATTCAAATCATTACAACAATGACTAGACTAAACAACTTTACTGCATCCTAAATCAACCATACATTGCCAAAAAAAGCTTTGGCGGGTAGGCGGTTCCATGAGTTTACACCCCTATAGTTGAGGAAGCATCTCTTGTTTTCCGGCCTGCATTGTGGCTTGTTGAGCTTGAAGTACGTAGATTGCAAGTGGGAAAAGGGATTACACTGATTATTATATAGAAGTATAGTGACGTAAAATGTTGGGCTATATCATTTATTATAGATAGAGGGTTGTAATATTATCGACAATGAGCACCATGTATGTTGTTTCCCAGCGACCAGGAAACTCGAGTCTAGTGTTGTTTACTTCAGACTTTGCCTCACAACTCAGGAAATATCTGGGTGTCGTCTCTACGAGCCTCTGAATGTGGCTAGGCTTTAGTCACTTGATTTAATGCGCATCGGGAACGCGTCCTAAACATCCTCATTGATTAATTATTTATCTGGCACCGTAGCAACATTATTGACACAATTCAAACTTAAATGTTAGTTGAAGTATTGGATTAGTTTACAATTTTGGTTCAACGCCTCCCCACCAACCCTGCCCCGCCCCTAACCACAGAAAGTTAAGTGGTTGGGGAGTCATCAAGGTGTCGGAGCTTCTTGATTTGTTCTAGACTAGGCTTGGCGCCTCCGTGTCTATTTGTCGCCGTTTCTTGGCTTTCTTGGCAGTCACGTCGACGCGATCACTGCCAACAGCGCCAGTGTGAGTTGGTTGCTCATAATTTTTTTTAGGTTTGAATCCTATGACTTGGGTAATTTTCTAATTTTGTCGAATGGCTGCGATAGTATATGTGATTCCAGAACACGGCACTGGCCAATAAGATTAGTTCGCATACTTTGCGTCATTATATAATGGAATGTGAAAAAATCGCGGAATTTAGAGATAACACCATTAATAGTGTCCAAGAAATGTGTAAGTACTTCATTCATAATGATGTGCTGCCAGAAATCTTAGCCAAGTATCCAAAATTTGCTTACTGTAAGTGATGCATGCACATGACTGTAAAGCTGCCGCCCAGTTGGGTGGGTGTGGAGCAAGACTAGTAACTGTGTGACTCACTATAGATGTAAAGTGCCTTGTATAGTGACTGTTGTGAGCCTCTTGTTGAATCATTTGTGACACAGAAGATTATCGATGTGTATATGTTATTTGTGTAAATGACTGTAACAATACATACATGTATATATAACATTAATAATTGTGTAACTAGCTTCAAAAGATTGTTACTTGCTTAGCTAAACGGGGTTCAGTTCCTGAACCCATTATGTACCTCTGTAACCCTTTCCACCACCGCTCACGGGATGGGTATGGGGTACATAATAAAGAAAGAAATTGAAACTGATCCACGAGGATCACCACATATGTTGGTGTATGTGTGGACGCACTACGGTGTACTGTAACCGGCTTGCAAGGAGCTCCGTCTGAAGCCTATGCATGCTGTGTAACTGGTAATACTGTTTATTTGGCGCAGGTTTCAATTGCAGTTTAGACAATGTGTGGCTGGTGAGGCCCGGCCGGCTCCGACACCACACGGGACTGATCACCAACACGTACCGGACGTGTTGTATACACTTAAGAGTTTCAAGGAAGTCAATCCATTAGACATTAATTAAACAAATACATACTAACAACACTAAGAAAGCCAATATCACCACCGACATCTGCCGCCCTTACACAGTTTCAAACGTTGATATGTTAGAGCCCAATAATCGAACCCGGAACCCTGGGACTACGAATCCTGAGCGCTGTCCACTCAGCCGTCAGGCCCCTTGAGCCCCCTCTACTACATGCATCCAGGTAGCAGGCAGGAGATCATACACCAGGGATCCACGACCATAGCTCGAATCCCGTTCTCCGTGATTTATGTTGTTCATTTTAAAGTATTGTGAGCTTGTGAGCGATAACATCTTCACTTTCTTGAGTCCCCCCCCCCTCCCAGTGATAGCATAGAAGGATGATGCAGTCCCCATGGAGTAGTGGTAATACGCTCGCTAGACGTTCCGAGAGCGCTTTGTCCTGGGTTCGTATTCTGGCCGGGGAGGATTTACTGGGAGCAAATCATTAAATACAGCCACAAGTCAGAGTTGTAACGCTGCAGCGACGTGTGGTGTGGCCACTCGTACACTCACCGGCCAGCTGCACCACCAGCTATACCTTCTAACGAAATATAAACTAGCCACCAGCTAAAACATCCTTACATAACGTGTTATATCGTACCACACGACACTCTACGGCATGATGCTTGTCTCATGCCGTAGTCTTCACGGTCTTCGGAAGAAACGCCCCTCCCCCAAGTCGGTCTTCGAAGGATATGCCTCCCAAATCGGTCTTCGGAGGAAACGCCCTCCAAGTCGGTCTTCGGTGGAGGAAATTTATAAGTCTTCACTTATAAACGAACAAAATAGATGAATCTGCTAGTAGAGTTTCCCCTCAGGATCTCGCTTGAACCTTTTAATTCTTAAAAAGCTTATTTATATGATAATGCAACAGTGCACAACGACGGCGTTCGTTGCCCTAAGTCTGAATTGTGTTGCATCTTGCAAGACGAAATTGTGCCATACTCAAAGCCTTGCAACATGCCAATACAAAACACCCAAAACTCGTGCAACATGCATTTAATCCCCACTGTCTTTAGATTGCAATAAAAGCTAGCCACAGGATCCAGGGATGGTGACTAACGCGCCGGGCTGGCGATGTTGGCAATGATCGCGCAGGTAAGGCTACCACAGCCACCAACCAACAGACACTGACTGACCTGCCACCTTGTCTAGAACAAATCACGAAGCGAGCGAGAATTAAGACCACGAAGATGGTGCAACACTAACAACTTGAAGCTGTAAAGTGTACGCGATACATCTGCAACACAGCAGCCTATCATCATCTTCATCTACCTCATCTTCAGAAGGACATAGCTACTCTGGAAAAAGTGCAACACCGGGCAACATAAATCATTCCAGAGCTAAGTCAACTCACGTATCAGGAACGGTTGAGGGCCACAGGGGTAATAACACTGCAAACCAGGCATGACAGGGCGGATCTTACTGAGCGGATCTTATTGAAACGTTTAAAATACCTAACAATTTGGAGGACGTTGATTCGGAAAATTTTGTCAAAAAGTCAGATGTAACACAAACAAGGAGCAACGGTTTCAAGCTCAACAAGCCACAATGTAGGACTAAGAACAGGACATGCTTCTTCACCCACAGGGTTATTAACCCTAGGAACCGCCTACCCGCCGAGGCCGTCAATGTCAAAACTCTATTATCGTTTAGAGTACAGCTGGAAAAGATCAACAGGGCAAATGGGGGCTTCAACAAGCCGCCGGCTTCCTGTCCTCGTCGAAGCCATTAGTGTTAGTGACTCAGGTAAAACACATGCAGCAATGGAACGGGAAAATGGTTACGTTAGAATTTGAACAAGAAATAACAAGTTAATATTTACGGAGAACAGTCTGAGTATTCAATTCAGCATTGCAATTCAATTCAAAAGTATGCAATTCAAGAGAAAACATGCACTCTCTTGAACATTATATTCCCATACTGACTGGCTTTCGCCCTCCTGGGCTAAGGTATGTTGAACTCTGTAATTACTATATGAGTACTGGAACACTTGATGATATATTGGACTTGTATCCAAGATTGACCATGTAATATATCAATTATACAATGTATATATATATGATGTAACTATATAACCTGAGCTTGTAAAAGCACCTCCATCACCTTCAGTGATAAAGTGCTTAATTGCACACTAGTTTCTTTATCAGCTATCTCACCCTGTCAGAGTAAATGAGACAAATGTATGTGAATGCATGTGTGTGTATATATGTATGTATATGTGTGTGTGTATGTATATTTATGGGTATAAAGTATATATGGAAGCTGATCAGAATTACATTTCACCTTTGTGAATGTACATTAATGACACTATGTAAAAGACACATCAAACACTTTATGTAGGGCATACGTAAATCTGTGTATCTATGTATTTACGTATGTAGGTTAGCTTAGGATTTTAAAAGCACCGAATCACCTTCTGTGGTTGAGTGTTCAATAAACCCTTGAACTATATGTTTAACACTTCTCTAACCCTGTCCATGGAGGACAGAAGAAAATGTATATATGCTGGTTAGCATTGTAAATATGTGTTCACGTCTGTGGTAGAAAATAATAATAAAAAAAAAATCAGCATTACGTACTGAACTATCCGGCATGATTGATTTTTTTTTAATATTTTCTCTGTTGGCGTAATAAAGAAGTCCTTTAGGCTATAAAACTATTCATCAGACCCTTGGGTTAGTTACACAAATCTCAGTTCAACTCACAACAAGTGTTAAACCTAATTGGACAGGGCCTTGTTAACCAAGAAAATCGTTTCATTCAATTCTTGTGAATGGACCACTTAATTTAACCCCTATTCTTCCCCTTTACCACGTCCAAGAAGTGTTGCCAAAATGGTGTCTGGCAATGTACCATTGCACAACACCATCCCATTTTGACAATCCCATTTATACATATCACCATATATTAGTAAACAAATATTAAGCTTACAATCTGAGCAACATAAATTCTGGTGCATTACTTTACAGGAGGTAAATGCTGTGATCTTCTTACTCACGAACAGCGGAAGCAATTTATGTAAGTTAGATAACTTAATATGGGGGGGGTAGAAATAGCCTAAGCTACTCTATCCCTTTGAGATGAATTTTTTTCTTGTCTCAATAAACATACTTGAACTTGATAACTTAATATATAGTTTTGGTGCGTTAGTGCGTTAGTCAGGAGGTGGAAAAAGATGAGCAATAAACTTAAGGAGGAGTCTAGACATGAGGAAGATAGCGATGACAACAACGAGGGGAGGATAGCAAGGCCAAGGTCGACACTTTGTGTGAGTAGTGAGGCGTGTTGGTGGGAGTGTGTGTAGAGTGAGTCATTAATGTTCACGTCAGCAGGTAGGGTGCCAGCTACGGCACTGTACTCACTGTGGTCCTCACCCTTCACCCACTGTGGTCCTCACCCTTCACCCACTGTGGTCCTCACCCTTCACCCACTGTGGTCCCCACCCTTCACTTACTGTGGCACTCACCCTTTGCCCACAGTGGTCCTCACCCTTCACCCACTGTGGCCCTCACCCTTCACCCACTGTGGTCCTCACCCTTCACCCACTGTGGTCCTCACCCTTCACCCACTGTGGTCCTCACCCTTCACCCACTGTGGCCCTCACCCTCCAACACCACCTGTCAACCTCACTCATCAACAACAAATCTTCAATATATTTTGTTACCAATAAAAGAAGTGACCAGAACTGGTCACTCCATCCACCAGGCACACACTTGATTGATTGATGAACATTAAGCTACCCAAGAGGTGGCACGGGCATGAATAGCCCGTAAGTGATAGATTTTTTGGGAGTGAATGTGATCTTTGGTGTTGAAAGGTTCACACCCACGGCTTTCCCACTTATACAAGACTAGCTGGGGTACTCGGCCGGTTGGCTAGGGGTCTCTCCTGTCCCCCTCTCCTATCCTATCCTCTCCCCCACCTCCCACCGTCTCCCCCTCTCCCCCAACATCCTCCCTCTTGCAGACGATGAGTCAGAATAACGTGGCTCAAGATATATGATGACCAAACCACACATCAGAAAGTGGAGAAACGATGACGTACGTTTCAGTCCGTTCTTATTATCAAGTCGACTTTATAATGGTCCGAAACGCCGTCGTTTCTCCGTTTCCTGATGTGTGGTTTGGTCATCATCCTCCCACTACCCTGCTCTCTTTCCACTCCCAGTCTGCCACGCTCTTTCACTCCTCCAGTTTGTGCCACGTCTGTGGTAGAAAATAATAATACAAAAAACATCCTCCAATCTCTCTCTCTCTCTCTCTCTCTCTCTCTCTCTCTCTCTCTCTCTCTCTCTCTCTCTCTCTCTCTCTCTCTCTCTCTCTCTCTCTCTCTCTCTCTCTCTCTCTCTCTCAGGAAATTTAATATTACAAACAGGTGAAAGACTACTAATAGCTGGTCTTGATATAAGCATAGCCAGCACCACTTCTATACAGGAAATAAGGTACCGTTGGAACCCGCAGGGCTATTAAAAACACTCTATATAACTTTACATCTGGATCAGTTGATCTCGTTGCACCAGGATCCAATTTACCTCCTTTTTGCACCATGATCTAATTCCTCTTCGTTTCACGAGGATCTAATTCCCCTTCGTTGCACCAGAATCTAATTCCTCTTCGTTGCACCAGGATCTAATTCCTCTTCGTTGCACCAGGATCTAATTCCTCTTCGTTGCACAGGATCTAATTCCTCTTCGTTGCACCAGGATCTAATTCCCCCTCGTTGCACCAGGATCTAATTCCCCCTCGTTGCACCAGGATCTAATTTCCCCTCGTTGCACCAGGATCTAATTCCTCTTCGTTGCACCAGGATCTAATTCCTCTTCGTTGCACCAGGATCTAATTCCTCTTCGTTGCACCAGGATCTAATTCCCCCTCGTTGCACCAGGATCTAATTCCTCTTCGTTGCACCAGGATCTAATTCCTCTTCGTTGCACCAGGATCTAATTCCTCTTCGTTGCACAGGATCTAATTCCTCTTCGTTGCACCAGGATCTAATTTCCCCTCGTTGCACCAGGATCTAATTTCCCCTCGTTGCACCAGGATCTAACTGTCCCTCGTTGCACCAGGATCTAATTCCCCCTCATTGCACCAGGATCTAATTCCCCCTCGTTGCACCAGGATCTAATTCCCCCTCGTTGCACCAGGATCCCTCCGTTTCGTGGCATCAAGGCAAGGGATGGGGGTCGTATTACTATAGAGAACAATGGGATGATACAAAATGCTAACACAGTCATAATTGTAACCAAAGCACACATGTTTATACACATAGAATGATATATAATTTCATGCAAATCCGAATGTATGTTGAAAAACACTATTGTACTAGAGACCTAAATATTTACTTGGGTTGGGTTGAGACCTCGATTTCCAGGTGAAGAGCCAGTAGCATACTTATATAGGAGTACATATGGAGTTAGTTGAGCACAAGATGGTGCAGCGGGGCCTGATGGCTGAACTGACAGCGCTCGGGATTCGTAGTCCTAAGGTTCCGGGTACGATTCCCGGCAGAGGTGGAAACAAATGGGCAGAATTTCTTTTTCGGTAATGCTTCTGTTCATCTAGCAGTAAATAGGTACCTGGGAGTTAGACAGCTGCTACAGGCTGCTTCCTGAGGGTGTGTGTAACAAAAAGGAGGCTTGGTCGAAGACCGGGCCGTGGGGACGCTAAGCCCCGAAATCATCTCAAGATAACCATCTCAAGATAGAGCACAGACACAACTCCACTACGCCTAAAACAACATGGCGGGTGCAGCTGGGAGAGACCAGACGCCACCTCACTCACCAAGCCAGTACTTAGTTTATTAAGGACCCCAAACCCGCCCTACTAGGGACTAAAGTCGGATGTATAACTTTGATCAAATGTATGATTTGTTTGTGGAAATAACGAAACATATGACATAGCGTAGATACCTCGGTGTCGTGCTTAGCAAGGATGCAGGAGCGGCGGGCAAGCCGCCGTGTATTAATAGCCTAGCTGGTAGATTTACTGAATGAAAGCGTTCTAGAGTTTTAGTCAGGTTCGGTCCTTGCACTAATTTCCTTACGAATAAAGAAATATCTGCAGAAGACATTAATGCATATTAAATAATATATGAAGCCGTGATAAAAATTGTGACTTAAATTTAAAATCGCGTTTAGATGCCTAAGAACATATAATTCTCATACATATCATACGGTCACTGGAGTAACCAGTGGTGTTCACCAACGAACTACACACGTGTTGTGTGTGGTATGTGTTGTGTGTGACATGTGTTATGTGTGACATGTGTTGTGTGTGACATGTGTTGTGTGTGTGTTATAACAAGTGGCGACACTGTAGGAGGTCTGGTGAGAGAGTGAGCGAGGCTGCGGCCTTGGGACCAGCTCGGGTATGCATACCATAACCTCGCCAACACAACTCTTCAGCACAAACCTCGACTCATTGTGCATCTCCCTCAAACATATATCATCGTTCTAATTCTCCATTCTATAACAACTGCTGAGACGCTTTGTCAATAGCAGGCTAGGTTCGTTCTCTTCAGGCTAGTTTCGTTCAAGCGGCGGACTACTCCAAAGGACGCATTCATAAATTCTAACATACTGTGTTACAAATCGTTTTCTTCTCGTATTTGGTTGTGAGTTGTATGTAGTGTTTTTCATTCAACAGAATTTGGCGGCTGGATTAGCGAGCATTTGGCTTTTGTTTGTGAGAACGGGCTGGTTACTGGTTCTTACAATATACTGTCTGGTTCATTGATTCGTTGGTTCTTGCTGGTATACAATCTTGCCCTCCTCTTTCTGCCCATCAGCGCTTATTGCACCGTTTGATTTGTATGTTTGTGGCACCCCCACAAACCAGTGTTGTGTGTTACCAGCGGCACACAACCTCTGAGCCTGCCCGCCTCCCAGCATGTCTTTGTGGGGGTGTTGTTACCTCGTACAGGTGGAGGTTATACGTGTAGTGTCCCATCTTCCTTGTAAATCGTACAGTAATTATATTACTTCTAGTGGTTTTAGCATACACAACCTCCTGAAATTTATTACAACTATTCACCACTCTATTGAAATAAAAATACTTTATGCTATCCTTTCTAGTTCAGCATTAAACTTGCCCCTGAAACTGTGGAAGGTGACATCTACGACTTTTTATTTATTTATTTATTTTTATTTATTCATTTATTTATAGATACAAGAGTTGTTACATTCCTGTACAGCAGCGTTTCGGGCGGGTCCTTAATCCTAATATTCCCTGGAATACGATCCGACAAATCGTTTAACAACTAGGTACCCATTTTACTGATGGGTGAACAAGGACTACAGTTAAGGACTGGTGTCTAGTAAATCCTCCCCGGCCAGGATATGAACTTGCATCAGTGCATGCTGACTCCAGCTTGGGGATTCAGTTCCTGGGCCTATTATATGCCTCTGTAGCCTTCTTTGTGCTTGTCATTACCACCCACACGATAGGTATAGGGTACATAATAAGCTATAGTAAACTAAGCATGCTACTTGGTTTCCATTCGCACGGTACACCACTCACTACATCTCTGACATGTGAGTTTCTGCCACCCGTGTTCCTATGATCTCCAACCTTATTTATCCCTTACTGTTGTAGTCATGTTCTCTCTGATCCTTCTTTGCTGAAGTTGTTGGGTCAAGCTCATAAGATTTATCTCCAAACGCGTTTTCTTATGTAAGGCAACATCATTGCTGCCAATTTCTCGACTTTCTCAACCTTTCTGTGCTTCACAAGATAAGGATTCCAAGTCGGCCATAAGTCTTCTAGAACAGTGTATATAGTCTTGAGGAAGGAAGTCTTTAAAGTTTTAAATCTTTGTTATGTTCTAACCTGGTACCTATTTAGGAGCATATACAACACCCCCCAAGAGGAAGAAAACCTGCTGGGTTGCTCATCGTTTAACTAGTACCCAGACACAGCTGAGACCTTCTTAACTGTCTCAAGTGAACGGTTTATCAAACACCAATCCATAAACACAATTTCTTGTGGGGGCAAAGTGGGAGAATCTTCCTAACTTCGGCACGATCTCTCAGGTAGTGGTCAAGCCGGTGTCCGTCACTCACATCACAGATTCTGCAGCTCCGCTATTCAGCTGCTGTTTCCATCCCGAATCTCATCGTCATTACCTTACATTTTCTCAGGCCGACTTCAACTAGCCATCTATTTGCCCACTCCCAGTGCCTGTTTGATGGCCTGCCATCAACCTCACTTAAAATTGGGAAATAGTTATACATGACAGTGAAAGCTCAGTTTCACTGTCATGTTTGTCATATTTATGAAGATGTTAATATACGCCATCTTTACTGCGTAGTAGGGACAAAACGTTGAGAGGGCGAGGCGTGGTGCCAGTGCCTGACCTTAAGCCAACCTCGCTGCCCTCCCTCCCCCACGACCCATCCTCTGGCAGCAGCTGGCCCTCTGCCCAGTAATGACTAGACTCATAGACCCATGGACACATTCTCGTTCAATGCAATTAACCAAATCCAACGTACCTCACCTTAATGCTAATATTATGCACATCCATCACTAAAACGGGCAATGAATACCCAGTGCTACTCAGAGCAACGACACTTGACACTAATAGCTCTTTTTGTAAATACTTAAGAGTAACATGAGCACTATGCTTACACTGATGACGCTCTCAGTAGGATGTACTGCCGCAGCCTGCAAGAAACATTAGATGTTGACAGACTACTAGTGTTACAGATCTAAAATTTTCTTTGTATGGATAGCCTCACGTAGGTATTAACCCAACGCATTACAATCAACGGAGCTAAAGCTAAACGGAATATAAAATTAAACTAGACCTAGGCATCAATCTCTATTCACTATTATTCTAGCACTTCAACTGTTCTGGATTACACATTGCTGGTAGATGACTGTGGGAAGCAGGTTGGAGTCGGCCTCATTGCTCTCTTTTAACAGGATAGGCACCTTCTGTGACTCCCAGCAACTCCTATGAAGTCTGAAAATCGAGTTTCGTTTTTCAAAAGACTATTGCAACTTTTTCAGCCGTTCATCACACATACGTGATGTAACCACAATGTTGCATAAAAGTAACAATAGTAAGGATAATGTTGCGATTATGCTTTGCATTTGCAGGGTGTATATATATTGCATGTTTTGAAAGAGAAGCTGGGCACTGCTTGGTACCCCACCTAGTATATAAAATAGAATGTCTATCTGTCCAAGATTGGAGGCCTTGCCTGGGGTAAGGGGTGTTGGTCCCTATACACTTTTTATGAAATCGGTGGATGTGAAATGTGATGCCTTACGCCCGTATACTTGAGCATTTTTAAATACTTGTTTCTTCAGATACTGACACCTAAAACGTTTGTTCAGATGACAGACTTACCTGAATTTATCGTTTGGCGACATCTACCGTTCAACGTAGTATCTGCTAGTCCTGATGATAGGTGTCGACCAGGAGGTTGATTAACCAACCCTCCTTCCAAAACACACTTCAAACAGCTATTAGTCGAACGTACAAAAAAATGAACTATTGTGGCCAAAAATGTTTGTTTTGCACTGTTGGAATACTCCAAATGGCATGCTAAAAAAAGTGGAACAGAAACTATAAAACCCTAACCAGTTTTAGGGTTAAATACGCAATCGTAGGCCTAATTTACGCCGTCTTACGCCTAATTTTGTACGTATGTTTTACATTAGGCCTAGTTAAGTTTAGGTTTTTGTTTTTGTTATCTCGTGCCCTTTAAAACGTTAACAGTACAAAACCTGAACTTTTATGGGTGCAACAGTCCACTTTTGCATGTTCGAGCAATAGGTGCTATAAGTACAGGTATTTCTGTATGACTGGTTGGACTGAGCGTTGTAATCATCGTGCTGCCACAACAGTCAGGTCACTCACACTCTCCACCAGGAAGTTGTGCCACAAATAACTACTCGCTGTTGATTCGCGTTTTGCGAGTTTTATTGTTTGTTTTCCATTGTCCACAAGGCGCCTGTGATCGTGTTTTGACAGCCAGCATCAACAACCTGCCAGCTCTCTTCCTCATCCCATTAATGACTTGGCAGCGCCCACAGCCGTGAGTGTGGAGGGCTCATATCAACGCCCCACGCTGCAACTGTTGACTCGTAGCCTAAAGCCTGTCAAGGCGCCTGACAGCTGACTGGCCAGCGCTTCGGATTCGCAGTCCTCAGGTTACAGGTTCGATCCCCGGTGGAGGCGGAAGCAAATGGGGCAGTTTCTATTTACTGCTGTTCACATAGGAGTAAATAGGTACTTGGGGCAGCTGCTGCGGGCTGCTTCCTAGGGGTGTGTAACAAAAAGGAGGCCTGGCCGAGGACCGGGCCGCGGGGACGCTAAGCCCCTAAATCATCTCAAGATAACCTCAAGATAAGATACAGGTCACAGCCAAAACCTACTCACGCTTCTCGGCCGCTTCCTACTAATCCAAGGTGATTAGGAGCATATTATATGCTTTATGGCAGCATATAGAAGCATATTATATACTCCGTCGCAGCTATATACAAAGACGATATTTTTGTTACAGAAGAATTCTTACCCCAAGGCAAAATTATATAAAATCTCTAAACTGATTAATATATAATTTTAAATTACTTTCAATAATTATGTTAAAATAAACATTGCGGATTATTAATCATTGCAATATTTGTTTAAGTCGTGTTGCTCAATTTTGATAACTACCATTAAAAATTATACTTTTCGTACTTTGGAAACGATCATTTTGTTATGATGTAGTTTTAACAGTAGTACTGTTAATATAGAAAGCCCATAGATTTAACATTGAAAGTTGGTAGTGACCTGACTGGCTAGGGAGTCAGTTGGTAGCTGGAACTGGAAAAGTGGCTACTTAATTAACTACCCACTATAGGTGGTCAGATCCACAACACCTGGACCATACCTAGAGGGGGTTTCAGGAGTTCTTCTACTCCCCGAGCCCGGCCCGAGGACTCGACTTGTGATAACTTGGTCCAACAGACTGTTGCTTGGAGCGACCCGCAGGCTCACATATCCACTACAGCCTGGATGGTCCGGCACTTCTCTTGAGGTTATCTTGAGATGATTTCGGGGCTTTTTAGTGTCCCCGCGGCCCGGTCCTCGACTAGGCCTCCACCCCCAGGAAGCAGCCCGTGACAGCTGACTAACACCCAGGTACCTATTTTACTGCTAGGTAACAGGGGCATAGGGTGAAAGAAACTCTGCCCATTGTTTCTCGCCGGCGCCTGGGATCGAACCCAGGACCACAGGATCACAAGTCCAGCGTGCTGTCCGCTCGGCCGACCTACTTCTCGCAAGAACCTGTCCAAGTGTCTCTTGAATACCTCCACCTTCGTTCCGGCAACATTCCTAATGCTTACTGGTAGGCTGTTGAACAGCCGTGGACCCCTGATGTTAAGACTGATTATTAAAGTCCCAAATGTTAAGTCCAGCCGTGGACCTCTCTGATTGTGTACAAGAATGTAAAAAACGCTTATATATATATATAAATAAATAAAATTGTGCCAATAGCACCTCTACTCTTCACTGGTTCTATTCTGCATTTCCTTCCGTACCTTTCACTCCAGTATACTGTTATTCTGCTGCGCAAATTTAGAACCTGGCCCTCCAGTATCTTGATTTAATAAAATTCGTAATATTAACTTAAAAATTAATAATTAAGAACTTTTCAGCTTAACATCTTCCTTTGCGGGCCCTTTACAATCATAGTAAAACACGTTTTTTTTTCCGGAGGAGAATAGCAACAAACCATTTGTGTATGTTTTACCAATAATTGCTGCAAGTTCTATAATTTTTGGACGATAGGATGATTGTAAATGGCAGTAGCAAGTTTGTATACATTAGGCTATTCTGCTTTCGTCATTGTTAATGCCTTTTATAATAGTGTAACAACGGAAGCGATCATGAAGATAAAGCAAGATACAAAAACATATATTTTCCCATATACAGAAAGATTCAGAATAAATGGATAAACCGGATATGGATGAGGGAATCTGGGAAGGTGTTTCAACAAAGGAATCCAATATGAATGCTAACAAAAGCAAGACGACGACACCTGAAAACGGAAATACACAAAATATGTCTCGATGGTAAGAGCTTGTGGAGAGGTCACTATGCCAAGTATTTGAGAAAACATCGGACGAGGCTTGAGCAGCCTAGCATGTAAGGAGGAAGGATGTGGCACAGCGGTATGTCGGCTCTCTTGGTAGACGCCTTGTGATGTGTCGGCTCTCTTGGTAGACGCCTTGTGATGTGTCGGCTCTCTTGGTAGACGCCTTGTGATGTGTCGGCTCTCTTGGTAGACGCCTTGTGATGTGTCGGCTCTCTTGGTAGACGCCTTGTGATGTGTCGGCTCTCTTGGTAGACGCCTTGTGATGTGTCGGCTCTCTTGGTAGACATCTTGTGATGTGTCGGCTCTCTTGGTAGACACTGTGTGATGTGTCGGCTCTCTTGGTAGACATCGTGTGATGTGTCGGCTCTCTTGGTAGACATCGTGTGATGTGTCGGCTCTTTTGGTAGACACTGATGTGTCGGCTCTCTTGGTAGACATCGTGTTAGATCTAACAC